>NW_028301608.1:93137045-93440075 GCF_987345545.1 Pholcus phalangioides | reverse complement strand
TGACGAAAAGGAGTCCGCCGTACCGCACATCAGCTGAAGGACTGTGGAGGCCATGCTGAGTGAAACGATTGGCAAGGCTGGAGGAGGAAAAAAAATTTTTCACAAAAACCATTAAAATCATCACTGAGCCACAGGAAATTTATTACTACTACTTAGGACGGTATTCAACGACATGGTTTAAACTATAGTCACAATTTTTTGATAAGAGATCGACACGGATTGGTTAAATTCAGGTTTTTAACCAATCTATATATTGATCTCTTATCCAAAAATTGTGACTACAGTTTAGACCATGTCGGTGAACACGGCCCTTAATAGTATGAATGCATCTCGTAAACATTCACCAGCGGAATTTCTAAAAAATTGTTACATACGAAGATTTTAACGCATATATGCTCAATCCATAGCCTGCGAGCCAAATGTGACCCTCACAGTCATCTGATGTGGCCCGCGACCTCAAACTTGATTTTGCAAAAATAAAAACCAAGTGCCACATTTACAGGTCACTTAAGTGACCAACCGCACAGTTCCAGAGCACACTTAAATGAACGGCCCGGGGTACATTTACAGAGCACTTGAATGGACCAGTTGAGCATCATTCAAGTGACCCGCGACATATTCACGCATCACTTCAGTGACTCGCGGCATAGTTCGAGAGCACTTAAGCCACCCCCAACACGTTTCTAGAACACTTGCCCGCGGTACAGTTACAGATCACTCAAGTGCCCCGTGGTACGATTCCACGCCACTCAAGTGGCCCGTGGTACATTTCCACGTCACTTGAGTGTCTCGCGACACATATACAAATCACTCAAGTGACCCACAACATATTTACAGGTCACTTAAGTGACGTGTGGCGCAGTTCCAAAGCAGTTGAGTGACCCGAGGTGCAGTTCCACATCACTGAAGTTACCCGTGCATAGTTCTAGATCATTCAAGTGGGACCCACAGCACATTTCCAGAGCACTTAAGTGATCTGCGACACATCATTTATGGACAACTTGAGTGGTCCGCGAAACGTGTTCAAATCAGCGAAGTGGCCCGCACTCTTCTAAAAGTTCAGAACCCTTTCATTAACGGCTGTCTTCATTCCGGAAAGAAAATTCAACTGTCTTAATTCAACTCGAGGAAATCGAGCCCACGCACTCTCACATGCCGGGTGAGTGCGCTAGACCACTACGCCACAGACGGCAACGAGCCTCTTTCCGTAAAGCTCGTGTACGCTGAACGCAACAGTACATGTGCCATCAGACCTTAGAAAAAGACAAAGGATACAAAGCCCTGATAAGAGAAGACATACTAGATCATATATAAACACGCTTTGACCGATCATCGTCAAAATTCTCAGAACCATTGTTTGCAGAACCAACAGCAAATGCCGTATACTGGAGTGGGGGAAGGAGGTGGTGTGGTACCTCTTCTCTACCTCTCTATATTCAGAAATAAAGAAAATAGGATGCAAACATCACTCAATGATGATTGCTATGGTAAGTCACCTCTGGCAAAAAAAAAAAAGCAACGCTCCCGTAAGGGGGAAACCTTCTAAAGGAAGAGCGGCTATATGGAAGCGTTCAGAAATGCCAATAAATTTAATAAAAGATAAAGTTCATTGCAGAGGAAAACCTCTTGTTTCAGGCAAAGCAATAAAACTGTCCGGACTGCAAGAACAAATTCATTATAACAGAAGGGAGACGCATCGTTATTTATTCTGTTTTTGAGCGGTTCTGTTTTAGAGTTGAGTGGTGTCCGGTTTTTTTTGTTTTTTTTTCACTATAGTGGCGCCATCAGTTGTGAAAATTGAGTAAAATTACGTTAAAAAGGGGGGGGGGTGGTAAGGTGTCTGCTTTCTCAGTTTTCGAATCTGGTAACCCTATTTTAAGCTGGCTGATGTGAAGCCGAATTCAGGAAAGAAAGAAAGAGAGAACTTCTGTGGGGAATTTTCTTTCAGTGGACGTTCAGTTTTCTCTTTCCTGGAATTCATCCTCTCATCAGCCAGCTTGAAACCTTTAAATAAATAGCGGAGAGTGTGGCACCACACACGCACATCTTCAGAATTGTTACAAGCTGTAATGTGTGTTCTGAGTGTATGTGTGCGCCCCCCCCCCCCCCATAACGTATTTATGTTGTCAGAGTTCGTCAATATTTTTTGATACATATATTGTCTTCAAACGCCCTCAAGGAAACTAGTTCCGGACAGAGTCAGATTTATAGTTTCACCGCCTGTGGGCTACATAAATTTTGCCACACGGTACAATTTGCATGACCTTCACATTCTGGGGCAGGGCACTTAGGCTAGGATCTTTTGCTGGTCCCCCAGGACAGAATTTCACGGGCTCCTTTATAATGAATTTATAGTGTGAAAAAAAGATCAGAATCGCCCCGGGCTCCAGGGCTAATTTCCCCACAACAGCTCCGATCATAAATGAATATCGCTATACGGCAATTTCCATTCAGTGCAATTGGGTGAGAAATGAAGGCGCTACTACCGGTGGTCACCACTGGCTCGGTAGGTAAAGAACTTATTTCTGATGTTCTTGTCCGGATTTTAATCCGTGGACCTGATGGTAATCTTCATAGTGGAAGACGAGCATCTTACCACTTCGTCACTCTGGCGCTGGGCCCCACCGCTTCGGGGGGGCGGCTTGGCCACGTGATGGGCTCGCTTTATCCAGTCGAGAAGAAATGCGAGTGGTGTCAAAAGACCAAAGAGTGACCTGGAGCATATACGAATACGTGAGTGACCAAAACAGTGTGCAAGCACGTAAATGACCGAAAAGTTTACCTGGACATGGAATGTAAGAATGAAGGTAAAATTTATGTAGCCCGCAGGTGGCAGAACCATAAATCCGCTTCTGCGAATATGTAAGAAATGGACGTACGTTTCGGCATCCCCAGTGCATTTGAAGCAGCTGTAGAGAAGGTTCATGGCTGCGAGTTTTACTTCGGGTTGTCTCTTCGCTAAGAAAGTCACCATCTTGGGCAAAGCTTCGGATACCAACATTTCCGTGTTCGGTCCCAGATGAGGAACCACCGCTGACAGTTGTAGGAGACACTCGCAGTTCTTGTCCGCACTGTCCAGATCCAGCATCTTCGTCAATATGCGCATTAGCGAAAGGCTGTAAAAATGAAACGGAAAAGACCAAAAGAATGGTTTCCAACTTACAATAAAATAAACATGCAAAACATTTTCTTGCGCTCATCCGCGTTAAGTTATAAAAGCGCATCAACCCGCAATTATTTTTCATGAGTTAAAAATCATAGGGGTTTTTAACCTTTGGGTCTCGATCCAAACTTGCGTCGCGGGGGCTTCCGAGATGGATTGTACGAATCCACTTACAACCAAAGATTTTTGAGCCATGGTCACGATCCACATGATTCGCAAGGGCTTCCGAGAAGGGTCGTGTGAACCAACTTAAAGTCAAAGGGTTTTTGATACATGAGTCATGATCCACTTGATTCACAAGGGGGTTTCAAGTGGGGTCGTGGATCCATTTACAGAAAGGGCCTCTTGAGCTATGGGTCCAGACACAAACTTAACTTGCAGAGGCTGCCGAGAATTATCGTGTGAACCACTAACAGCCAAGGCTTTTTAAGTTACGATCCACTTGATTCACGGGGTCTTCCGACATGGATCGTACAAATTCATTTACAGCAAGGGACTCTTGAGCTATTTATTGGTCCTGACCAGAACTTGATTCGCAGGGTCTTCCGAGGAGGGTCATACAAATCTACTTACAGCCAAGGGACTCTTGAGCTATGGGTCCCGACCCAAACTTAATTCGCATGTGCTGCGGAGGTGGGTCGTGCAAATCCACTTACAGCAAGGGACTTTCGAGCTATGAGTCCCGACAGTTCCGTCTTAACGCATAGGCCCACCCGCGCATTGCCCGGGGGCCTCAAGGAGAAGAGGGGCCTCAGAAAAACGAGAAGTAGTTGAATTTTCCAGGAAGAGCCTCATAAAAATTACTAGGTCCGGGGGGGGGGGCCTATGATGCTCTCAAGACGGCCCTGGGTCCCGACCCAAACTTCATTCGCAGGGACTCCCGAGATGAGTCGTATGAATCCACACGCAGTCCTGTTATAAATGCATTTATCGTTTCTCTGGTTTCACTAATTTCGAATAACAAATAGTCCCGTGAGTCGTTATGCAGATCTTGCCGTTAATTTTGGGTCGCAGCTGAAAAACGTTGAGAACCCCTGAGTTAAATCCATCCCGATACAACTTTTTCAAATCAGTACCTGTATTTAGGATCGAAGACCATCTTGTTTTTCCCGATTATTAACCTACGGGTGTTTTCCAGAGTCGTCCACGCGTCGGTGCCCGGAGAAATCAGGTTGTGTAACGACGTAACGTCACTAGTGCTTGTCCTTTCCCGAGGTTCAAAATGCGATGCTTGACCACCAACGTGATGATGACGCCGGTGATGATGAACCTGTATAATTATAAAGAAGACTAGATTATTACGATGCATTCATTATTTTCATTTTTTTAGTGCCGTTAGCTTCTTTTTTTCCAACCAGGTAGGTGCCTCAGTAGGTATCAGTATACTAATCATACAGTACACTTTCCATGTATGATTTCAAATGGAAAGAATTAAGCATTTGAAATAGAAATGGGCTTCACACACTGCAAGAAGACAGGAAAACAACGATAGATATGAATGGACCACAAATATTCAGAATTGGTACCCCTGTATCATCCTTAATGTTGAACGTCCAAGAAGGCGCCCAAACAAAATGGCGTGATGCGAACCGAAAAATGGCTAGAGTCAACTGGATGACAAAAGCATCAGGCAGAGAAAAATGGAAAATTTCAGAGGATATAGACCTACATCCACAGCAGTGGATTGGAAATGTTGTACTGATGATGATGAGATGCCTCAACAAATCATTTTGCCGGGTGCTGTCCATGATGCTCATAGGACAGCTCTGCCCCTACCTAGCTGAAAGTATCTTCCTACAATCACACACACAAACTCACTCTTTCGAAAAGCATAGAACTAATTCTCATTATGACAAGGCCCGGGCTTTACGATAGCCCTGCTTGGATGCGACAGGCGTGGATCCTCTCAACACAGTAGGGGTGATTTATTATGCAGGTTCGTTGGATTTTACGAGACACGCCAATTTTTCCCCATATTATTCGTGGCTCCTTGAAGGCAGGGCCGTCTTAGAGCATCGTGGAGCCACGGGCAAAATGATTTTTCTGAGCCTCCCCCCCCCCCCCGATTGGAAAAGCCTGCATGCCAATTAAAGCGTTTAATCTAAAAAATCTGAACCAGATAGTACCATGAATCCCCCCCCCCTTCCGCACCTGAGGGTATGGCCCTGGCCGTCAGTGTCCGGGTGGGCCGATGCGTTAAGACCGCACTGTTTGAAGAGGCGATCACTCTCCACTGAATCCGCGCTTGGGATGAGATGAATCCTAATGCCCAAATGGTGCATGTACCAAGGACGTGAGCGGACAGAATATTACGAATGCATACGCTCTGCACAGGCAAAGGGGAAAAAAATGACTCTGCTTTTGGAAATGTTTAAATATACGCACCACTCGTCCTTTTTGTTTCTGCTTCATTATGACAAACGCGAATTAAATTAATAACGTTAAAAATATAAACACGACCCGCTGACGCACCGATTGGAATACAACGGAGAAAAATGAATCAAATGACGAATGACTCTCTAGCCTTATTCCGATCCCGTGGTTTGTCTTTCCAATATTAATTATGTCGATTCTTCCCTTTTCAAAACCCATCAACAGTTAATCAGCTTAATGAATCATAGAATAGACATGTTTATTTAACAGTGACGAACTCGCATTGTGAGGAACCGAAACCGACCATGACCCCCCCCCCCCTCCACCACTTTGTTCCCCATAGGGGGATATGTGTAAGCTGGTTAATAACCAAAGAATTTGAGCCAAGGTGGAAGAACGATACACTAAGCACCGAAAGACCGGCAGCAGTCAGGCAGGCGAGCAAGAAGGCCCTGGCTTTTGCCCCCCTGGCTTTTGAAAATACACTAAAAATGGTGTATATCAATACATTGAGTACATGTTCTTTGTCCACCCCTGGAAAAGATTTGCATGTCCGAAATTCGGACACTGGCCGTGTCACTATTTAATGAAATCGGCCAATTCGTGCAGTAAGCGGGCTCGTTGCGAATTGGCCAATTTCGGGCTTTGGCAGTAGCATATACAAGGAGGAATATGGATGAGGTTCACGTATGGTTTAGTAGTAGTAGTAGCACCAGCAGCACTAAATATTTACGCACAACACTAGATACGCACTCAAACTATTAGGTACATAAATGTAACTGCTTAAAGTTGGTCTTAAGATGGTCACTTCGTGAACTGGCCAGCCCAGTTGACCCGGCCAACGTCCGAAATTCGGGCTTTCGCAGGGATTTAGCCGGCCCCTATATATCGATCCCTATACATCTCTATATCGATCCCTATGATTCGTGGTCATCGCCAAATTATTTAGCCACTATCATATTCTTTTTTTTGTGGGCGCTATATCTTATAATTATGCCCATATCTAATTATAAATGGCATAACACACATCATAATTATTATGGTTAGATACCCTAACGGTCAAAGAAATCTGAATATCGATATGTTAGTGTACATATATAGAGCTGTACAGGGATCGACATATAAGGGCCGACCAACGCCCGAAGAAAACCCGGATTTCGGACATTGGCAGGGTCAACTGAGCTGGCCACATCACGAAGTGGCCAATTTCGGGCTTCGGCAGTAACATATACACATTATACTTATACTAGCTTAGGTTTGTTAACATTAGAGCCTCTTCTTTTTTTGCCTTACATCATATAATTAGGGTTGCCAGATGTCTCGTATTTCAAAGAAATTACTTGATTATACCATACTAAATACGATGGAGGTACTAGTATCATGACCAGGAAAGTACACGGGATCGGCTTTTTTTTTTTGGGGGGGGGGGGGCATAAAGAATTTTTCCAGAGAAATTTCGATTTATTAAAAAAAAGGCAAATATATTCCCCTCTCAATTTCTGAGATTTTTTTTCCTGTCATTAATTCTGCTAGGGAACCTTAGAGGAGAAATAGATCGTTGATACAAGGGCGTAGCGAGAGGGACTTGGGGGAGTCTGGTACCCCCCGAAATGTGAGAAAATGACCGATAAAACGGAAAAAGATGGCCAAATCAATTGCTTTATCACTTTGTTTCCCCCCCCCGAAAAGAAAGTAGTCCCCTCCGAACGAAATTTCTGGCTACGTCCAGTGGCGGATTAAAGTCGGTCGAGGCTCAGGGCGCGGAAAATATTGGGCCCCTTAAATTAGAAAAAGTGTGAAGTTTGGGTTCTTTAGAAATCAGGGGCCCTGGCACGTGCCCGGTTCACCCGCCGTTAAATCCGCCCCTGGTATGATAACCCCTGGATGTAGGAAACGCATTTACTGAAATTTCATTTCAAAACTGCATTCACGTTTCAAAATGGGATTCAAAGTTGGCGCGCGCGCGTTTACGATATATTTAATACGAAATATAGAACTTGTGCTGTCATCTAACGAGCAACCTGATAAGTGCATTTGATTTTAAAAGACAACCTTCTAGAATAGTGTAAAATCTTGTTGCTAGATGACGCTATACATACTAAGCAAGATATTTTTTTTTTTTTTAGAAAATGAATACTGTAGAACAATTTATAAATTTTCTATAGAGAAATTTATGCATAATTCAGTTTGAGGCTCAAAATACTATGATCATTACTCTGTTTTACCAACTTTGAAAAAAAAATCATGTACAGGAGGAAGTTATGTAAAAAAAACTATCCCTCGATACCGGGTTGCGTTCTTGCCTACTTTTCCACGGCGTGCTCGCAGACAATTAATGAACCGTAAATTCGTCGTATTTATGATATAATCGTTAATTATAATTAATTTCGCACTCCAAACCTCGTTTGATTTCTCGTTAGGGAATTTCAGCCTCCCTAATCGTCTGGAGTGCATTTTGAATAACTCAAATTAGGTTTTGAGATGACAGCTGTGGGTCATTTAGCGTTTGATGAATTCGGCCGCCCTTTTCTCATTTTGAAAGATCAAGATAGTAAGAAACGTCTGTCGGGGCTCGATGCTATCAAGGTATATTATAATTATAATACTTATAAACTCAATTAGGAACAGATGCTGTATCTCAATTATAACTAACTAACCAACGTGGGTGGGGTTAAGAACTGCTGTTCAGGCCTTAAATTTCCATCATTAAACCATAATGTTTGAGTCATTAACGCTAATTGAGTCATTAAAAGGAATTTCATATTCTGTGTAACATCTGGCTACGATTCCATAAGCGAGGTTGCTGCCAAATTGGCGATTTCTGACTCGGCCTAGGTTTTGCCCCCCCCCACCTTAGTGACTCGAAATTATTCTAGCTTCTACTTTTCAGTATGCTATCCCTAACAAGCTTTAGGCAACTGCTAATAGATGGCACCATTTCCAACTCAACTCCTTAACCGCAGTAAATTGCAGTATAGCAGACATGCTGAGTTTTGTCATGGAAGGGGGGGGGGGGGGCGGCGGCGACCAAATTTGTTTTGAATTTTAATTGTAATTTCATGTAAAAGCTGCAGCGATTTTGATGGGAAAACAGGTTTTTGTATGTTTGAGTATCTGGGGATAGACAGGTCTGGACCTGGATTTACAGATTTCCACGCACAGACTTAACAGATTGGCGCAGCTGAAATACTGTCAAACCTCATAGTGGACACCTCCCGTTAATGGACACTTTTTCGAATTCTGTTCACGGACTGTAGTGTATTTTGCAATATAACCTAAAGACGTTCTATGTAACTGTTCTCTTAAAGTGTTGTCTTAATGTGTCGGTCATTAGTTCTCAAACTTTTGTGGCAGTTTCTTGTCCTAGCTACTGTCTATCCATGGCTCCCACAGAATCTGACGAAGAACCGCTTCAAAGCACCGAACAGGCACGCATCAATAATAACAGTTCCTGTGATGCTTCCTTGACAAGTGTTATGACACCCGTTTTGAGAACCACTGGTGTCGATCATCACTCTGCTATGAAGCTAGGCTGGAAGAGATCTCGGCAACAATATCAGTCTGCCGGCAGAGTTGCTGCATTCATTCGTTTGCGTAGACCAGCGATGGCCAACGTTTTTTTGTTTGAGGGGCAGCATACATCAGCTGCAGCATCATGAGATAGCATAATGATTCCACTCTGGTGTATAAGCCTTAGTAGGAACAGCTATGGTATAATCATTTTTTTTTTGTGATTTTTTTTCTTTTTTGTGAGAGTGAAACATGGTTTTGTACGTCTTTCTGGCCAAAGGGAAAAAATCACCAAAGAATTGATAATACTAGGGCTTGGAGAGATATAGATGGCTTCTTTCTCAGCCGGAGATATCAAGGAAACAATTATTTTCCGGATATTGTGCTGAGGTGAGCTCGGAAAGAAAAGTCATCACGTCTCCGCCGGGACTCGAACCCAGGCCCTCTTGCATACCGGCAAGCATACTTCAGTGCCTCACGACACAGTGCGTGAAATTAGGAAGGCAGGGTCATGTGTCTCCAGTGGTGTAGATGGCAGCATGCTTGTCCGGTATGCAAGAGGGCCTGGGTTCGAGTCCCGGCGGAGACGTGATGACTTTTCTTTCCTAGCTCACCTCAACATAATATCCGGAAAACAATTGTTTCCTTGAATACTAGGGCTGTTAAAAATGATAAAAAAGAAAAAAAAAACCAAAAACTAACACGCAAAACATATTAGGAAAACGGAATATACAATATAAAGTATAAAGAAGTAGTGGGGGGTGGGGAGCTCCAGAATACTAATGGACTTATTCAAATGCTGCGCTATATAGGAAATCCTATTACTAGCGATATCTAGGGATGACTTCAGACGATAACAAACAGTGAAGAAGGCAAAGGAAATACTAGACGACGGGGTGAAATCCCAAAACGAAAGAAAATGGCCAGTCAGGTAGAAAAAATGCCAACAAGCAATAAAGGAAATTCCCAAAAACGATAGATTTTTCCTTGCTTGGAACAGCTGTCGTATGGTCCGCCACTTGGCGATTATTTGGCACCACTCGTCTGATGGCCCGACGAAGAGTCGCCAAGGCCGTCAGACACTACAGACTCTGAAAAAAAAACTGTGCAAAACATAATAGAAACCACCAAGCATAAAAATATCAGTTAAAAAAAATTACACCTGGCCTATTTTTTTAATAATAAATGATCGGGGCATAAGGAATTCCGGGCATAACTATTCTATGTATTAAAACTAAAACCCGGACCCTTTTTTTTAAATAAACGGATCCGGGCATGAAAAATTCTGTAAGTTCATTTTAAATAATAAACCGATAAAACAGAAGGCATGACAATGGATGAATAACTAATGAATACAACGAAATAATAAAACGGTATGATACAACCTGAGCAGTAGATAATAATCCAAATGATGTAAGCTACAGAAGGGAGAAATAATCAGGGAGAGAGAGACGTGCTGGAAATGGAACAATGGCTGCTTAGAATTTTTGAAAAAACGCTGTGAACAAAAGAAAAATCCTGTTTGGTGAAGCCAGCGGCATCTAGTATCACCCAACGAAACCGGAAAAGTGTTAAAAAATATGGCAACCCAGAGAAGCATTATGACGGTCTTGGCGACTTATCGCGAGAAAAAAGTTGCCAAAGTCGTGGCGGACCATACTGCATCTGTTCCCCTTGCTTTTCCCCCAGCATTTTTATCTTGGATGTTTTGGAGCAAATGCAGTATGGTCCGCCACGACTTTGGCGACTTTTTTCTCATGATAAGTCGCCAAGGCAGTCATAATGCTTCTCTGGGTTGCTGTATTTTTGAACACTTTTCCGGTTTCGTTGGGCGATACTAGATGGCGCTGGCTTCACCAAACAGGATTTTTCTTTTGTTCACCGCATTTTTTCAAAAATTCTAAGCAGCCGTTATTCCATTTCCAGCGCGTCTCTCTCTCTCTCATTATTATTCCTCCCTTCTGTAGCACTAGTTATTTGGATTATCTACTGCTCAGGTTGTATCATACCATTTATTATTTTGTTGTATTTATTAGTTATTCATCCATTGCCATGCCTTCTGTTTTATCGGTTTATTATTTAAAATGAACCTATAGAATTTTTCATGCCCGGATCCGTTTATTTAAAAACAAGGGTCCGGGTTTTAGTTTTAATACATAGAATATTTATGCCCGGAATTCCTTATTCCCCGATCTTTTTATTATTAAAAAAATGGGCCAGGTGTAATTTTTTTTAACTGATATTTTTTTTCTATTTTTATGCTTGGTGGTTTCTATTATGTTTTGCATGCTGATGTTTTTTTTTTCTGCGTCCGTAGTGTCTGACGGCCTTGGCTACTCTTCGTCGGGCCATCAGACATGTGTGGCGCCAAATAATCGGCAAGTGGCAGACCATACAACAGCTGTTTCAAAAATGGACTGTTCCCAATAGAAACTTCCTATATGACTGTAAAGTTGAGTTATATTCCGATGCTAAGCTTCATTATGTTTTAATTATCTTTTCAGTCGCACATTGTAGCTGCTAAAAATGTATCCAACACCATACGGAGTTCACTCGGACCAAAAGGTAAATACTTATTGCATATAACTCCCCTCCTCTGTTCAATCTTGTATATGAAGATGATTTCCCATGGACTATGGCAGGGCTTGACAAAACAAGAAAAAATCTAGGCACCAACCAAATATTTCCAAAGCCAAGCACATTTCTTTTGTGTGAACTAATAATCACAAGCAAATTTTAGGCTCCAATATAAATTTTTCAGTCACTGGCAACCTGGCACCAAGGGCATCATGGTCCCCTGGGTCGAGTGATTTTTCTGACGCCCTACCTGGTAAAATATAGAAAATTTTAGATCTCATTTTTGCAAGGTCCTTCTCCTCTCAAGTCGTCCTGGCCTGTGCATCAAGACGGCACTGCCTATCCCCCCCCCCCCCCCAAGGCAGAATGCACTGAACAACACTGTGATGCATGTCTCGGAACAATCTGGAAGAATTTTAAGAAAAGTGTAGAAAACACTTTTATGGGGAATTTTTACCAATAAGACCGGATGCATCCCACCTTTTTACAGATTTCAAGGCGTAAGAAATTAAGACACATTGGAATTTTTATCACAGGACGTTTCTGGTCAGCTGAGACTCATTGCCGAACAATGCATAACATTCTGCTTTGTGGGCCTGGTGACTATCATTTGTCAATTCCTGGACTAGTGCCATACATAAGATTTTTTTTTTGGGGGGGGGGGGGCATATTTTTTTGCCATCTCCCAATGGTAAAATTTGATCATTTCAATGCAGTGATTTTTGTTGCACCATAAAAATTCCCATTTTTCTTTTCCTAAATTTTGCTCCCCCTTTCTAGTACTGGCTTGCCGTGGGCTATGATTGAATAGTTTTGTTCTATTTAGTTGTCATGAATATAGGTGACTGGAATTGACATTTCTCTCGCACAGCTGACAAACATTTTCATAAGGCAGATCAACTGATAAGAAGTTTTTCTGATTAATCGCAGCAAAGCATTGCAAGCCCTGCCTGACAATCACATAAATAAAGGCTTTGCCCTTGACTTCACCACCGTTTCGTGAAGATTCTTGTCACTCATGCAAGCAAAATATGGTTTCATTGGTCGTTCTTAACTGACTAACAGCCCAAAAAATTTTTCATCATAGTTTGAATGAGTGATGTGAAAGCCTAATCCCTTTATTTCTCATTGAAATCACAAATGTATAAGAAGTTCTGATTTTAAAAATTTCAAACTCATCAATAACTGTTGAGGAAAGAGATGACTTCTGTCAAAATAGCAAATGTGTCGATAGTCATCCTGATAACTCATCTTAAATAAATTATATTTTGCTATTTAAATATTTTTACATCCACACCGATGTTATGAAAAATGTTTTGTTTCATATGATAATTCTTGTTTGATGAACTTATAAATTTCCCAGGACTGGATAAGATGATGATTTCTTCTGACGGTGATGTCACAGTCACTAATGATGGTGCCACGATTTTGAAGATGATGGATGTGGATCACCAGATAGCCAAGTTGCTGGTTCAGCTATCCCAGTCTCAAGATGATGAAATTGGTGATGGTACGACTGGTGTTGTCGTACTCGCTGGTGCTCTTCTCGAACAGGCGGAGCAACTTATCAACCGCGGAATCCATCCTATCCGTGTTGCTGATGGTTTCGAGGCTGCTGCAAGGTTTGCCATGACCCATTTGGACAAGATTAGCGATTCGTTTCCCTTTGATAAAGACAACCTTGAACCTTTGATCATGACCGCAATGACCACTCTCAGTTCGAAAATGTGAGTACAGTTTCTGATATGATAGTATTTAAACAATATCAATATTAAATCTGTCATATTAGATGATGTGTACGGTTAAACCTATATATAATGGTACTTGAAAGACCAGAAGAAAATTACCATACCATCACACACACATAATTATCTTAATTGATGGAATAGGCTATGCACCCAAGAGCGATTTAATTATAGACTATAGTGGATTATACCTTGTGGAACAATGGCTCCTGTAGCCTCTAGCGAGGGAA
This sequence comes from Pholcus phalangioides, assembly GCF_987345545.1. NCBI lineage: Eukaryota > Metazoa > Arthropoda > Arachnida > Araneae > Pholcidae > Pholcus > Pholcus phalangioides. The sequence continues at coordinate 93,426,477 of NW_028301608.1, read as the reverse complement.
TAGCATAGCTGCCAAATCTCCCAACTTTCTACTCCATCTCCCGGACTCCCAAAAAATTCTTGGATCTCCCGAATTCATCAAACAAAACATTTACCTGGACAAAAAAACTCCATTGCTTTCATTTTTTAATCCCTGAAAAGACATTTCAAGTAGGGATGGGATGAATAGTGATTTGGCCAAATAACCGAATACTGAATATTCGGCTAAAGTTTTGGCTTAGTATAATTTTTTTAATTCATCACAATTATGAATAATACTGATATTTTTAATTAAAAAATAAAATTATTGGTAATTTTAAATGATTGAAATTGAATTTTAATTATGCAATTTATTATTTGAATAAATATTTAAAAAATGGCAGTTGGAAGACTCATTGTTACGATATTTAAAATCAAATTTAGCTATCATATATTGTATTTTAATATTACTTTCAGAATCAAATTTATTTTTAAAATTTTTTACCAATTTTACATCTAGGTAAGAAAATGTCAACCATTATTTACTTTTAACTACAGTGCATCAGATTTACTACTTATTCTATTATTCCCCCAAGATGTTCTTTGTCCCTTTCGTTAGCTAAATACGTATCTTGTCTGGGTGGGCCTACGTCCTTGATTTGGTGAACTTGTGTAGTTCATACTCGCATCTATTGTATTGTAGTAGGATTTTATTTTCAGTTTAGTGTTTCCCTATTCTTGAAATTCACCCTGACATAACCTCTTTCACAGAAAGAGATATACCCACACAATAAAATATAATCAGTATAAATTTTTAATTTGTGTGAGAAATTCCAATTAATTTTTTGAAATTAGTTTGTTATTCTTAGATTTACAGATATTCGGCCGAATATGTCAGCATTATTCAGCAAGAGGGCCAGATAGCCTGAATATTGAATAGTGGCAGAATATTCGTCCCATCTCTAATTTCAAGCATAATGTAAATTGTGGCCCATTGCATCAAATCAAAAAAAAAAAAAAAAAAAAATCATTTTCAAGGGGAGGAAGACAAAATTCGCCAAGCAGCAGTATCGATTCGGCTTTTTGAAATTCAAAATTAGTGAGAAGAGTTTCAGTTGCTGTAACTAAGTCTTGTTTCTGGCCTGATGGGGATTTTTTTTTTGTCGACATGATTTAATTTTAAAGTAGCAACGACATGTAATTTAACCTTCTGGTTAGCGATGGTTGGCAACTTGACACTAATCAGTAGTGGCTTGCACAATTTTCCAAAAGGGTAAAAGTCCCTTTTATACTTTTGTTCAGAATTTGGATCTGCCTTAAACCCTCCCTAATTCTTATTTTTTCAGGGTTGACAGCTGTGAGATAGTTCTAGACGGTGTGTGGGGCTGCTTAATATTTTAGTGTACTAGCATTAAATCGCTGAGTAATTAGTTACACTGTCGCTTGTCTATCTGCTGTTACCATGCAAGCTAGCTGACATTGATCCAGCTCAGCCGCATACTGTTGTCCAAAGCAGTTTGCCCTAGCTGGGATTCTTTTACCAAAATTAATGTGCTCGTAATAGACCCTGGACACGGAGTCTTCACGACATTGGAGATGATTGACCCGTATGTCAGGCTCCGACAATTTTCAAACATAGATCCTTCGTCATACCTATAATGTGTTCACCTATGACAGCAGCACTTCTGTGATAGAAGTGCTTGGATCACTGCTTGCGTCATGTCCGTATTAGTCACAGGCTGCCCACAGTTCTTTTACATACCTCCAACTGCCCAATTCAATCGCTCTTGATTATATTTGCACTGAGTCAGGACTGGAAAATGTTATCGCTCTACAGGAATTGCACACTATTAATTTATGGAGCTTTTAACTTTCCGGATTTAAATGACAATCACAGGACTTTCGGATTGTGAATTCATATTGCCAGTTTTCAATTGTTGCCATCAATTTGAAAAGAAAACTTGAAAATGAGTTTGCTGTTCTTTGCAGCTACTGCTTTTATTTTTAGAAAACGACCCTGTCCCCATTACAGAGAAAAACTCATGTGACATCACACCTCTTACACTCCAAGCACTGTAGCCTGTATTGAAGATGATTAAAGCAATCTAAATCTATGAATGCAAACAAACATGGGATCCTGTTTGCATTGAAAACATAAAAAAAAAAACTGTTCAATTGTAAAACGGCTGGTAGATTCACTCGCCAAATTTTCTGTATGTAAAACTATGCTGACTTATATATCATAGCAGAAATTTAAAAAAAAAAAGAAGAAGAAATTGGGATCTACACACTAAAATTATTGGTCAGAAAGGACATAGCCCGTTGTGGGCTAAATTCTTAATTCACAGCTGAAACAAGGTCAATGGGTTTGAACTTGTTTGAACTTCAAGTGTGTCAATTATAATTGATTTCACGAGAAAAAGTTTAACAACACTAAAATGTCCAGCAAATATCAAATTCATAGAAGCATCATTGAAAAAAAATTGGACTTTTGAATAGCCTGGCACCAAGTGCTAACAAAAAATATGGCTGTGTTTTGTAAAATATGGGTAATATGGTCACTTAATGTATTACTTATTTTGATATGCCCATAAAAAAATGCTAAATGTTCAAAGACACGTTTATGGGATTTTTAAGTTAAACTGCCAGATTTTCACCTTCTGAAGGTTGCCAAGCCTGCATTTATTTAATCCTTTTAGGGGGCTTAAAATTTTATTATTCACTTGATATGTCTCAGTTAAACTGAATAATTTGGCGTTTTGTGTATTCTAGTTCCGTTAATATTTTACATGTATTCCATGTTTCTCACATAGTGTTAATCGCTGCTTGAGGCAGTTTGCCGAAATATGTGTGAAAGCAGTTCTGTCTGTAGCTGATCTAGAGCGAAGGGATGTTGACTTTGAGCTAATCAAAATTGAATCCAAAGAAGGCGGTCGTCTTGAAGATACCACTCTCGTCAATGGAGTACTTGTGGATAAAGACTTCAGCCATCCTCAGATGCCTAAGGCTGTGAAGAACGCTAAGCTTGCTATCCTCACCTGCCCATTTGAGCCTCCTAAGCCGAAAACCAAGCATAAGTTGGATGTGACTTCGGCAGCTGAGTACCAAGCTCTGAGGAATTATGAACAGGCGAAATTCGAAGACATGGTCCAACAAGTAATGTCCTTTACTGTCAGTTTTTATGCTTTGTGAAACACATTGTTAGTTTTTTGTTATATTTTTCTCGCTGTGTCAATCAGCAAGGTTTCTTCATGATATTAGCTTACATGCCAAAGGGTCCCATCCAGTGCGTAATAGGTGTTCTGGTAAAAAAAAAGTTCCAATAAACACAATATTTCCCTGGGCTGACCATATTTCTTCGATGAAAATACAGTACATCAGGATCCTTACAGAAGTTAACATAAACAATCTCAATCTTTGTTTTCAGTGAAGAATGAAAATTCAAGTGCTTTAAGACTATAGAAAAAACTGGGTAGTTTTGTAAAAGACATCAAGATGGCCAAAATTACAAATTTCCTGCAAAATACAGGTCATGTGGCCACTCTATATATACAGCGAAACCTGCCTAAGATAGAAACAGTATGGAACAGAGTGTTGTAAATAGTTAATGCTTTTTTCAGTCATCAGAAATTTCTTTAAGACGGAGACTCTAGAGGCAGAAACAGAAGACATTTAGTCTATTTTCAGATTTGAAAAAACTTGCTGAAACACAATTTATGGTCGAGTGCAAATTTGTTCTTTGAATGAGAAAAATTAAGTCATACCCATTCCTTTTTTGTTATGGAAACAATGTACTTAGAAAAGCGATGTAATGAACGCTTATTATTGTATCTGAAATGGTTCTCGAAGTAAGAGGTTGGGTTTGTGTGCATGGAAGCAGATTTTACTGTTTAAAATTTAGTTAAAGCCTGTTTAGCATTTCATTTATGATGAAAATGATGAGTTTTGTTAGAAAACACTTGTTTCTTAGAAAAATGTTGATAATTTCAATTCAAACTAGTTTACGAGAGGAATAGGGGAGGGAGACTATTGTTCACAATTTTAGCGATACTGTGTTTTAGCTTTTCATCCATTGTAGATGGACATCCACCAGCCACAAGAAACATGTTTTTGATTTCAACACAAAACTGCAGGTCATAGAGGCTAAAAAAAGCAAAATTTAAGTGCTTCAGAGAGATGTAGAATCTTTCTTTCACAAACATTATTGCTGTTGATTTCATTGTGACTAAAAAAAAGTATTGGATTTCCTGATTTTTTATTTTAAATATTAAAAAAAATTTCACTTTTGACAAAAGTGTTCACTCTATTGCTATTCAGTAAAATGTTTTATATTGAATTTTAACAATTAGCAAATTAAATGTGAAATTTCAAATGTATAGTAATTTGATACAACAAGCATATTTCTCATGGCATTTGCATGTTTGTTTAATACTCATTGGTTTATAGTAGTTAGGGTGTTATTCTCAAAATTTAAGTTTCAGGGCGAGATATCTCGTCATTGCTACTGAAAGGGTTAATGCTCTCTTGTGTATTCTCAAAATGATATTAAGAAGTGAAGTGTCAGATGGCCTAGCTGTAATATTTTAAAAAATTCATAAAACATTTTTTTTGACTAGGTAAAAGATACTGGAGCAAATCTGGTGATATGTCAGTGGGGTTTTGATGATGAAGCAAATCATCTCCTCTTGAGAAAAGAGTTACCTGCAGTACGATGGGTCGGTGGTCCTGAAATTGAGGTGAGTATTTAGTTTAATTGGGGGAACAAAACATATATTTAACAAATTATGTATTACCTCTCAAAAGTATCCATGTATAAATTTTCAAAATACAGTGATGTTTCAGCTGGCGAACATCTCGACTCGCGAATATTTTGGCTAACAAATATTTTTTTTGCAATCTTTCTATTGTGGCTAATGAACCTTTTAGTTAACAGGGATGTTGTACACACTCACAAAACACAGCATTGTGAGCCGAAGTTTTGTTCAATCACATCATTGAAATTACTGTCTTTAGAACCCAATTAATTTATGATTGCTTTATTTACTTTCTTAGTATGCAAATTTACTTTCTGCGTATGCCTCCATTTCGTGTGAAGTAAATGATTAAGCATATCAAAAAATTCATTAAAGCATAAGCCTAGATTTGAATGTTTTCATTGCACATGTTCTGTCAGTGCAAGATTCTTTGCACAAAATTTAACGGTCTTTAGCCATGTGTCAGAAGTTGTTCCCCCCCATAAGAATAAAATAAATATAAGTATATAGTAAATTATAAAAATGAAATTCGTTCATATGGTTTAACAAAACGTATTTTCTGTTAATTTAATTCATTTGTAACATGCATGTTCTATTTGTGCAGTTGATAGCCATTGCAACTGGTGGAAGAATTGTTCCTCGATTTGAAGAATTAACTTCGGACAAACTTGGTAAAGCTGGTATAGTTCGTGAACTTTCTTTTGGTACCACTAAGGAACACATGTTGGTGATAGAAGAATGCCAGAATTCAAGAGCTGTGACAATATTTGTTAGAGGTGGAAACAAGATGGTTAGTATATGTTCGACAACGTAAATACGTTAGTGCCACACACATACTTCCGGAACACGTGTTCCAGTATTTGCTGATTCATTATAAATTCCATAGAGGAGTGTGTATGAGGTGCATGTACAGTTTACTAGTAATAATATAGTTTTTGTTTTGCCAAACAATGATCATGGATCTCTTTTTTCCTGTAGTGTCTGACACCCTTAATTCATATTTTCTCTGGTTAGACCAGTGCTTCTTAATCTATTTTTCATCCTGCACCCACGATGCAATTTTATTCACCACACTGCACCTTTTTTGCATAATGTATTCATTTGTGACTAAATTGTTTTTGTAATTAATTGCATTAATTCATTATAAAAATTTTAAACTTGAAAGATAATTAAAAAATTAAAGTTACATATCAATTTGTGACTAATTTGTCATAGTTTTTTTGTTAGTAATAATATTTTTCTTCAATCGAAACAGAAAACAAGCATGATCCAAAAAAAAAAAAAACAGAAAATTTGATATAAGGTGTTGATATTGTGTTTTCCGAAGTACCTTCAAACTGGGAACATTTTAATTTCACATGACAAAATTCTGCAAGCAAAAGCTTTAAAAAATGTGTTAAAATGTCTGTGATTGGTATTTTTTGAGGTTTCCTACCTTTTAACATGGTAAAAAACTTATGTAGAAATATTAAAAATATTACTTATCCATTGCTCTATTTAAAATGTTTACTATGTATATTTGATTGTGTATGCTTTTCTATGCCAGTATAAAATTTCACATTTCTAATACTTTTTTATAAATTTTCAAAAACTCATTAAGAACAGCTTGCACACATTATAAAATAACATCACATCAGTGAAATTGAATAAAAATTTATTCAAAATAAACTGTTTTGTTCATAAAATGATGAAAAAAATAGATTTTCTCATTTTATGAAAAATTTGTTGAAAAAAAATAACCCAAATATTTATGAATGAATCTCAAATCTTTTTCATCATTTTATGAGCTGAACAGGTTTTTTAATCAGTTTTTAATCAATTTTATTGATGTAATGTTATCATATGTGCAATCCGTTCAAATGGGTTCTTTTAAAAATTTGTAAAAAGTCAAGTATTAGATATGTAAAATTTGATACTGGCATAGGATAACATGCATAGTCGAATATGTGTGATAAAGATTTGAAGTAAATCAATGGATAAATAATATTTTTCTTCCCCCCCCCCCCACCCCCAGAATGCTTTCCTGTACCTCTCATTGTACCACTGGATTATACATTGGTTGTAGTGTTATAATCATGTATGAGATTATCTAATTACAAAACTAAATCCAGTGCTAAAAAACCAAATGTGGAGTAAAAAAAATTTTTATGATACAGACTTCATTATAAACAATTTCAAATTTATTTAAAAGCAAGTTTTTGATGACAAATCAATCGTATCGTAGTAACACAAAATATGTGCAAAACATATATTTTCAGTTATGTGATACAACATTTTTGTTCCCCTCAGTTTTAAATATTTTAATTGCTATATTTGTATGATAAATTCTTGTATCAATGAAGATGCAAATAATGCTTTAGTTTTGGCTTGTCACATCCTTTTTCAAGCCGATATTTAATGTACCATTAATTTTCATCGCTTCCTTAGCTGTTTTATGAGCAGTTCAAACTCTATTTTGAAATATCAGATGTAAACTTTGAAAAGTTATATTTTTCTATTCTCAAAAAGAAAAGTCTTAATTTCAAATTTATTCTAAAAGTGGTTCTAGGTCATATCCTATATACTTGTGAAAAGAAGACCTGTAAGTATAAGTTCTGTGGCTTTCACAGATTTGGGTAAAGGGCGATTGAATTAGTGAAACTAAATATCAAAGGCATTGTAGAATTTTGGCTTCATAAACAAATTTATAATTCATTTATGTTAAAGTATTATCTTGTTTTGAGAATAAAAAAAATTTGAAAGTATTGTTCTCTCTGCTAGATATATTTATGTGACCATGATTGGAAATTGCTTAAATATTGCAGATATTGGAAGAAGCTAAGAGAAGCATTCATGATGCCTTATGTGTGGTGCGTAACTTAGTGAAGGATAATCGAATTGTGTATGGTGGAGGCTCTGCTGAACTAGCCTGCTCTGTTGCAGTTAGCGCAGAATCAGACAAGGTAATAATTTTTGAATTAAGGAATAACTTTTAAATATTTAATAAAATCATTGGAATAAATCCCTTATGGGAAAAAAAATGAATTTTTTTTTTATATGAAAAGCTCATTTATTTTCCATTTGTTTTTTAAAAAAGATTTGCAAGTTTTGCTTATTTGAGGCCTGAAAATTTTGTTTCTTCAATGTCAATACAATAAATTTTTCAAACACATTGAGATAATTATTTTTTATGTATATAGATATCATCATTGGAGCAGTATGCTTTCAGAGCTTTCGCTGATGCACTTGAGAGTATTCCTTTAGCATTGGCTGAAAATAGTGGGCAGGCTGCGATGGAGAGCATAGCTGAGCTGAAGTCCAGACAGATAAAAGAAAATAATCCTTGGCTTGGTGTGGATTGTATGGACAAAGGAACAAATGGTAATTTAAGCTCATTTATCTTAAGATAATTACTTGAAAATCTATTTCTAACAAATACTGTTGAAGTTCTGAATCTGAATTTGTGTAAATATTAATTGAAACACTGTTAAATTGCAATTAAAAAAAGATTACACGTTTCAATTGCTGCAGCAATCAGTTTCTGATAGAATACAGTAAAACCTTTTATGCTTTCATTCAACTTATACCAACAGTTTTTGATAGTCCCAGCTAAAGAAGATGGCTATCGCTGTTAACAGAACCCTATTCACTGTTACCAACTTTATTCTTTTCTCTGATATACAATTCTTTCATGTGGAAAATCATTCTTCCCTCCAGTTGAACATTCCTGTTCAACCAAAACATGTTTTTTATATTGAATCTTTTAGGAAAAAACTAATTTTTCCTCTTATTTAAAAGTTGATCTCTTCAATATTTACTCATAGATCCACGCACAATTCTTTCCAACCATAGATGATATCCTGGTGTCACACACATGCATTTCAAAGTTTTCCCACTGGGTGTGATTTCCTCTTCCTCCCCCTTTTCTAAAAAAGAAAACGCTTAAAACAACTTTTAAGAGATGCAATTTTTAACACAATCTAGAAATATGTCAACAAAGAAAACAGCAACATTTTGCAAATTGTTAGTAAGTGGGCAGAAAAAGTCTCGCCACAGAGAGCAACAGGCCTACAACAATATAATTATTCAATCATTACACTTCCTTCTCGGTTAGAAAACTTGATGGCCGATGGAAGCACTACACACAACAAGCACTACACACAACAAGCATTACATAGAAACAAACTGCACGTCAGGTTCACAACACATACACACACATTCCAACATGTAACAATTTGTTAGAAGTTCCGCAGAGGAATATGGACGAGGTGCATGTCTGGTTCAGTAGTAGTAGTACATGGGCAGAGTTCTGTTTGCTTGGGAACTGCAAAGTTGCTAAAATCTTTCCTTCTCAAAAAACATCAGCTATTCCATAATATTGAATAGTGGTGCTTTCTTGGGGTTGTGTATAAAGAATTTTTTCAGATTTCCCTAGATTAAATATACACATCAGATTATTTTTTTTTAGTGCACTTAGTAATTGACTGAACGTATATCTTAATAATTTATTTAACGCTTCTGTAGTATAAGTTAATACATTTGTTTATAAATATTTTCCAGTTAAGTAATTGGGTTTGATAGTATGTACAGGATGCATAGGAAAATCTTTTTATCCTGAAATAGCGCGCAAACTGTTTATCCTAAAAGTATACTTCCAATTTAAAAAAGTACACAAATAAACGTGTAGACTCAGATATGCCATTCATGTTGCAAGGGGTTGTATAGTTATTAAAATAATTTGGTCACTTTATCCTAAAAAACCCAATCATAGGAAATTATTGCCCTGGTTCTCTGGGCCCGATAAAAAAAAAAAAAAATCCATATTTTTAAGTGCAATATTCACTGAAATGTTTGTATTTAAAAAAAACTGAAAATGAGAAGAAAGGACGGCATATGAAGCATAGATTGTCCATTAGTTTATGCAGTTCTTTCCTTCATTTTCAGTGATTTATGAATTCAAATATCTTGACAAATATTGCGTTTAAAAACATGGAATTTTTGTTGGGCTTAGGAGAGACTGAAATGATTTTCTAATTTGGTTTTTTCGGATAGGGTGACCCAGCTAAAAAGTTACTTGTTTCTTTAAAATTTTAATAACTGTACGACCCCTTACAATATTAATGACGCATCTGAAGTCTTAACGTTATTTGGATAGTTTTTCAATTGAAAGTGTGCTTCTATAGGATCAGCGGTTCACAAGTTGTTGTAGGATAAAGGGACTTATGCACCCTATATATCCATATTGTAATTTGTTTTATTGATTTGTCATACTGTTAAAGGTTTAGTACAATACAATAAGTCTTGGCTTGGTATGGACAATTTTGAACAAAATTTGCTATTTCTATTAGCTTTAAATAAAAATCAATCATCCTTTGCGATATTTTTATTGTGAGTGCTTTTTGCAATTGCTGATTAATTTTTGTTTTTTCGAATCTTAAAATATTAGCGACAGCCGACTAGAAACCATATCAATGAGCCTCTGGATTATAAATTTTATGCATTAGAAATTAGTTTCCTTCTGCAAATTATTCCATCTGCTACATTCATAGTTTGACTTTTATGGACAAAAGTTTCTTTCAAATTCCCCTGTAATTTTTTTCCCCACTTCCTGATTTGGCACCCTTCCTATAAGGTCACCTTGTATGACTGCATGAGTTATTACAATGAATTGATTTAATCACCAGTAGACTGTGAGAGGAGTTTTATTATTGGGATAAAAAGCATGCTAACTAACCCAACGACGGGGGTGGGAAAAAAATGTCAATAATAAACTTTGTATGATTTGTGTGCTCTCAAAGGTTATATGGTGAAAACATTATAAATGACTTTTGTCACCAGAAAATAATGAATGTAAATTGAGTTCATTGAGATCAGGGAGTCTGCTGTTGGACCCAATGATTTAAATGATAATCACAAATTTAATAATATTTTCACCTTGTCGGGGGGAGCATTTAAAATTGGGCCGGCTGTTAGCCGTACTTTATATCAGTTTGCCAAACTTTTTGTTCCATTTCCCCTTCTCAATTTTTGCTTTCTCATCACGCTCAACTTAAGCGAAACCATTGGAAGCCTATGCTACACCCATGGCTTTTATTATCCCTCCCTCCCCTGGGCTATATTGCCCATTTCAGGAATGGTGAAATGAATGGTATTTGGGAAAAAACCTTATCAAGTCACTTTTCTAAAACAGGTTCTCACGTGCCCTTACTTTGACTATCTCCAGGTTTATACTAAGGCCCAAATGTGGTATTGATCAGTGTAATAATTGAGCCATAATTTGTTTTTATTGAACATGTTATTGAAATCATGCCTATCTTGTTTTGGATTTGTAATTCATGCTTGTAGTATAAACGTGTGTTGCGATACCAAAAGTGTCAAATTCTATTTTTTTTATTAGATATGAAAATTCAGCATGTGATCGAGACATTGAACAGCAAGAAGCAGCAAATCAGTCTCGCTACCCAGCTTGTAAAAATGATTCTGAAAATTGATGACATACGCTCATCTGAAAATGAGCAAGGCTATTAATCAACATCTTAATCTTGTATGCGTTGAGGACTCAATGCTTCCTGTGTATTAACATATAAGTTGCTTGTCATAAGTTTGTGATGCAATCTGACTGCATTTTTTTTCTCTTAATATTTCGTATTTCACAATAAAGAACAACTTACTCAATTATGCCTATTTTAAAATTCTTAGAAATTTTTTTATAGATAGTTCATATGCTTAGTTTATGATGGTTTAAATATTTATTGCCAACATATGGAGTGGCACGTATTGTATCTACTAATTTGGATTGGCAACCTCTCAAAATGCATTAGTGTATTCACTGTGATGGTTGTTAGGTCCCTACTTTGAAGACTCCGGGTGTTCATCTGAACCAAACACCAGTTCGTGTTATATGTATTTTCTGACACCTAGGATGTATAATGCAAATACCTTAGTACAATATAGAAAGATAAAGTCCAACAATGCTTGCTAAAAATCATTCAGAAATGCTCTTCACCCCACCCGACCTAGATTTCTTTGAATGCTCTATTTGCTAAAAAATTCATTGGTTAACAATTTTTCCAGCTTGTCCCGTTTTTCTCTAATATACGGTATGTATCGATATTTAAACTTACCCCTTTCTGCCACACCTTCACTGATACATTCCGCCTCACTATTACAATAATTTCACCATCACTGATATTGTCTTCATGGGTGCCTCTTTACATGGGATGTAGGTATATATGCTTGTTCGGTCATTCTGGCAGAGTTGCTGAAAAAAAAGGTTCCAAGTGACCGAAAATGAAAACAGGTCAGGAAAAATGTTAAATATTTGGCAAAAGTCAGTAAATTCTGTGAAGGGCTAAAATAAACTTTTTATCTAACCAAACACATTGCCATGGGAAATTTACTACCGCAAGAGTTGTGCCTGAAGTGTGTATGTAGTATTGTGAGTGAATTTCTGTGTTGCCATCTATATTTAAAATTGTAAATAAAGTAAACGATTATTTGTGTGTCTGTGGCGAGATTTTAATGAGAAGATCGGCTTGCAGTCAAGCCTCAAAGTTAGGAACCACAGAAAACCATATTCAGTGACCACCACTGCTGTCAGTAGGGTGAAACATGGACTCAAGACATTTGAATGGTTATGGTTTTGAATTATTGGAGTGATTAGTCAAAAAAATTAGATTTTGCTGAGAACCTGTATAAATATGTGCCACCTTGTATGCAGCAAGTAGTTTTACCCCAATGCATACTGTTGTAAATTGGGGAGGGGGACAGTTCTTTTATATTTTTACCACTATTAAGGCCGGTAGAAATAAAAATCTGAAGTGGTGGTGTTGGGGAAAATCCTGGCAGTTCTTTGCTGGGTAAATGAAATTTTGTAGTGCAATAATAGTCGTACTTGATGGACCATACCCATGAATATAGCGTACATGCCAGATCCGGGGGGGGGGGGGGTGCTGAGTCTGTTTGAGCCGCTGCCCCCAACAATTCATGAATATACAGCGCACATTACTCAATGTGATAGATACTCGGGCATGTCATTTTTCCCCCCATGTTGTAAAATGGGATTTTTCCCCCTTTCTCAGCTAAAATATTTTGTTTATTCAGAAATTTTGACTGTCAAATCTGTATCATGAATGATAGATACTTTTTGTAATGTACGGTACACGTTAAATAGATTCTTTGTGATAATCTCCCGCCCGAGGAACTGTTAATGATCAGAATCAATCGCAACGTTCAGCACTTTCAGTTGGAAGAAACTGACCATGAACACTGAAGAAACCAATTTTTAATTGCCTTACACATGCCTTCAGTGTAGTTTTCCCGGGATGGGTTGAGCACAGGGCCTTAGTATGTGCCTTATTATACAAAGAAAATTTAAACATTTGCGGGGGCCCCATTCGGCTCGAGCATGTAGTGTGCAGACTTTTTAGTTGGACTCCAAAAAATTTTTCAAATTTCACAAGAAAAATTCACATGACATCACACTTTTGAGCCATACCTCGACTACAGAGACACTGAGAAAACTTGAGGGAAAAAACAGGCCCTGTTACTACCAGGGGTAGCTCGAGACAATCTCTACCTGTGCACTGGTAGAGATTGTCTCGCGATTTTTTTTTATTTTTGCGCTTCCTGCTTATCCGCTCCCCATGCGCCCCCCCCCCCCCCACATCCTATGTTAGTACCTCTAGGCTGGAATCTTTCGCGGGCCGCAAAGCTAGATTTTTAATGGGGTGGGGGGGGGGGAACCTTCTGTAGTTAATTTAAATGTGAAAAAATTGTGAGAATAGGCCTGTATAATATAAATATATTTGACAATTTTTTCTTCCGACCATTATCTCATATTTGGCGCCGCCTCCAAATCGGACAGAAATCATTTTCTTTGACCTTTTTAAGTGAATGAAACATTTTTCACCCATTCACTTCGGATTTAGCACCCCGTTCGGCCGCAATGGGTCGCATGGCCCCAAGAGCCGCCCCTGTACGCATCACAAGAGGCATGTGCATTTTGGTTCCCTCACCTAGCATTTTTACCAGAAAAGTGAATTGAAGGCGAAGGAAAGATTCGGCTTCTCACATGTCCTGTCCCTGGACCACCAGAAACACATTTGAAATAAATTTCTTAATAAAATGAAACTAAATATTAATGTAATTATAAAATATTAACACCTCGTTATACATAATCTTCAAAGGATAATTGCAAGTGATGACTCATTATTAAGTGCTGTTTTGGGGATTAATTTATCTGGCATTAAGAACTGTAAAACGGTATTGAACCAGAAAAATCTGCTTTAAAGCAGTTAAACAATGGTGTTAGGCTTTCTTTTTGGGGAAAAAACAGATTTATCTCAAGGTCCTCTAGATTGGGGCCCTGTTAGCCTCCCGCCAGGGGTGGCAAGTCAGTCCGCCCTGAGCTGGCCAAGCACGCATTTTGCCCCCCCCCCCGTAATGTTGAAGGAGAGGTTAAAGTTAAAGAGTGAAATCTGTGTCCCTTGTGGTCCAGGGCGGAGATACGGGGGGGGGGTAATATTGCCCCCCCCCCCCCAGCGTCAAAGATGAAGTTGACTAATCTAATATATATATGCGCATATGAATCATCGTGCACCCCCAGACTTCCAAGTCTATCTCCGCCTGTGCCAGGGCGGTCCCTATTCTACCATAGAATAGAGAAGACCCGCCTGCTTTTCCCACCCCCAGTTGCGGCCCTGGCTGCGTATCTCAGTCAATAACTTTTTTACCTACTCAAATACGTCATTACTCAGCAGGAACAAAAAATGTTCGTGATAAAGTAGCGAAAAGATATACACAATAGAGCCCCCGCAAGAGCGAAAAAAAGAATCACCATTTGGAATCATTGGCCTTATTATGGGAAATTTTTCTAGAAAGGTACTACAATATTTTTCAGTAAATTAGATCCAGGGATCCCTTGTTTCAAACACAGAAGACCTTGTGTCACTGGGCCATGAAGTAGCAGCTTGCCTTGCTATAATTCCACTTCGATTTCTGTCTTCTCATCCGGATCACCATTTAACCCAGTCTCAACCCTTTTGTTTCAACGCTCCTCTCAGAAAATTTATTTTCTCATCCTCCTCCCCCCCCCCCCCCAAGTAAAGACAATCCATAGGATCTTACGAAGGTTTTTAACAACTGGCTGGTGCGAAGATATATTTTGGAAAGAGATAGAATTCAACTGCCCCTGCGGGGAATCGAACCCACGTCCTTTCACTTTCCGGGTGAACGCACTAGACTACAGAGGCACCGAATCTCTCAATCTTTCCTTGGAGCTCGTGTACACTGAGGAAAGATTGAGAGATTCGGTGCCTCTGTAGTCTAGTGCGTTCACCCGGAAAGTGAAAGGGTGTGGGTTCGATTCCCCGCAAGGGCAGTTGAATTTTCTCTCCTTCCAAAATATATCTTCGCAACAGCCAGTTGTTAAGAACCTTCGTATGGTATCGGAGAGTGACGTCATCCTTGCAAAGGCTCTTGTCCACTTTTGGGAAACGCTGATTTAACCCTTTTACGCGCGGTCAAATCAGTGTCTTCGGTCAAAAACCGAGAGAATTTTGGTTTTTTTTTATCCCCCGTTATTTTATACTCCTTTTAGTGATTTCCCCCACAAGTTGGGTATCTTTCTACTATATACATGCAAGAGCGAAAGAGAACACGTATGGTGAGGGTGAAAAGAAAAATCTACTTTTATACCCTCTTATCCTACTTATCTATCCTCCTTTTTTTGTTTTCTATTTTTTTCTCTCCTCCTCTTCTTCCTTTTTCTAACGTGCGGTTAGGTTAGGACAAGGTTACCAGATTCATTGCCTATTCGTCAAATAGAGATAATCAAAATTTGTTGGCAAAAGTTTGTTCGTGTGAAGGGGGTTTACAACCACTATTTCTCACCAGCGATCGTAACCCGTGCTCTGGGGACCACTGATAATAATCTATGAGAAAATTTTGTGAGTACGTAGAAGAATTGGGGAGCATTATTTTTACGGTTTTTATAATTATTATATTCTTTCATCATATTTTGATTTGTCTTCGTGTCACCAACGAAGGATAGGGAAGGAAAAATTTAACATAAGAAATGAAGGCCATGGACTGCGGGCTTCCCTTTACAAAATAATTATGTATTCGGTGCATAGCAATAGAAAAAAAAATTGGTTTTCCTCATCCAAGCTCACGGAATTCTTGAAATCCTTCCGAAGATCCGCAAGGGGTCCTACAACTACTCTGCGACAACACCAGCAGAAGGGCTCCGCGCGAAGCTCGTGACGTCACTGAAGAAGGTCATCTTCCCTATAATCATTAGATATATATTACAAAAACGGATAAAGATGGCACATGCGTCTGCCTGCTATATCCATATGGCCATGGCCCCATATCCTGGAGCAGGACCCCCTAGGCTAGGATCTTTTGTGAGCACCCGGTCAGATTTTTCACGGGCCCTTCTATAGCTATATATCTATAGAAGAGCCATCAACTAGTGATTTATTGCGTAAAAATATTGCATATGAATAAACTAGTTGATTTATTGCGTAAAAAAGGAAAAAATGATGAGAATTGTCCTGGGCCCCAGGGCTAGACCCCTGTCAGTCCTGCCCTTGTGGGGGGGCCATGTAAATGCCTATAGGCGAGATTAAGGCCCCTATTCAAGAGGCTATAGGTGAGATGACCGTCTCCAGTGATGTCACGAGCTTCGCACAGAGGCATTCTGCCTGGGATGGTTAGGTCTGTGATGACGTCATATAAAAGGCGTGGCATTCATTATGAAAAATATTTGAGTGTTGCATCTCCATCGAGCTTATATTACAGTTCGATGTAATATAAGCTCGATGAGATGTAATATAAGTTCGATGGCCGCATAGCCTGTAGAACGGTAAGACGCTTCCATTACTTCACGAAATCGATGGTTGATGAAGGACCATTTTAATTAATCAAACAACACGTTTTGAGTTGTGAGGGAATATTTATTCTTTTACTGAAAATACATAACTCTACATTTTCTACACATTACGTCAGAACTGCCCTTAGGGGTGTGTGACAGGTACGGTCGCACCGGGCCCCCACGTTTTGAGGGCCCCAAACTTACGGTTTAATGTTAATTCCTTTCATGAAGTCTGAATTTTCATCAGTTTATCTATAATTCTGAATTTTCATGAATGCTGCAATAATTTCATTCATTTATTCTGAATTTTCATCGGTTCTCAGACAATTTCTTTAGTAAAAAATTTAATTGGTTTAGGAACTATTTCTTTCATCAATTTTAAAATTTTTTCATTAATTTTTTTTGTCAATTCACACTTAATTGTTTTTTGTATGGATATATCCGGAGATTACTGAAAAACATATTTTTCAGTATTCAATATAATTTGTAATGGAATAATGTATACTGAGATTTTTGCCTCGCCCCAGGGCCGTCATTTCAACTTTTTCCGGGGGGGGGGGGGGGAGGGAGAACATGTACTCAATGTATGTATATATATTTATGTATACATATATATAACCAATTCTAGTGTATTTTCTAAAGCCGGGGGGGGGGGGGGAGAAACGGCCCCCAAATGACAGACCTGCTCCTGACTATCATTTCCGCACCGGTGCCCGCGTTTAGTATGGATTTCATCATGACCCTCCCAAGGGTGGGGCTGACAGGGTTCTCTAGCCCTGGGGCCAGAGACCAATATATATATATATATCACTTTTTTTTTTCGAGCTATAAATTCATTATTAAACGGCCCGTGAAATTCTGGTGTGTGCGTGTGGGGCCCCTGCCACAGGATATGGGATTATGCATTTCACATCTCCAAACCGAACTACAGTGCACTTCTATTTCACCTACAACAAAATATAGTACCACACACGAACCGCTTTCAAATCCCCATAATAATTATAATCACAACGGATAGAAATTTAACTGGAAAAAATAATAGCTAGATAAGAAATACATATTTCGATCCGATTGGCAGAGTAATTTTCCCAAGCAACCATGTGTATTTCATCATGATTCGTCATGCTTTATTTAGTATCCTTCCGCCAATGCCATTTTGGGGATGGCTGTGGTTTGAGAGAAGAAAAAGACAACACTCGCGGGGAGAAATATGCAATTCTTAATTATTTTTCTCTGTGGATAATTAATTGAAATTTTTGGAATAATTCAATTAATAATAATTCACAATTTCATAATAACTTTTTCTACATATTTAAAAAAAAAAGGACCATTGCCTCTGTCTTGGCAATAGATAGAGGGCGGCGGACTTACCCTTTTTTTGATAATTCTCCGAGATCTATTTTTGACTCCAAAAGCGTAAGTAAGCCTTTTCTTCTTTTTTTTATTTTATTTTAGAATTACTAAAGGCATTTCTTACAATAATTTTTTATCTCCCAATTAAAATATGTGGGTATGACTTTGTTAAAGCGGATGCTTTTATAATTTTAAATGTATTTATTTCATCTCCTAATTGTAATTGAATGTTTTTCTTCTCTTTTTTTTAGTTCGAAAGGGAGGATTTTCTTTCTTTTCCATGTTATCTTAGTGATTCCGAGAAGCTGATCTTTTATTTCATTCAAAGACAATTTTCTCCATGAGAAGCATACTTGCGTGACTTTTTTTTAATTTTTTTTTTAAATAAAAAAAAAGAACTGAATTTGAAGAATTTATATTAGGAAGAAACGATGGAAGCTATAGCCAAACACGATTTTAACGCAACAGCGGATGATGAACTGAGCTTCAGGAAAGGACAAGTGTTAAAGGTATGGAGAAGAAATTCTTTTTTTTTTTGTGTGTCTATGTATAAAAATAATATATACATACTTGTTATATTCGTTATAATACATATTTGTTATAATACACGCAGGGACCGATTTCCGCATGTGGCACCCCCATGTTTTATGGGGCCCCAAATTTGTATATATAATGTAGTATGTGTTTTACTCAAATTTTTGGAAAATCAATTTTCCTTAAATTACATCATACTATTTCAAAAGTGTGCATTATTAGCAAACACTATTAAATATCAATTTTAATGTTGTACCAATCAGGAGGCTAATAGACTTTATGCAGCATGTGCAAGGCACCCACTGCAATATTAACTTCATGCCAAAAATATGTTTCAATGTTGTTCAGTTCTTCAATTTCATATCTTTTTAACCATAAAATGATTAGTGAAATGATGACCCAAAAATAGTTTACATGTTTATCAACATAAAATCCTCAAATCTTAATGAAGATTCTGTACATTTGAAATACAAAGCATCTGATCTTGCAATTTTTTTTTAAGAGGAACTTTAACAATTTTCATACTTGGTAAAGATTGGTGACACAATGCCACGAATGTTAAATATTAACACTAGAGGTGCAGAAAAGACATTTGTCTCCAGATGTTGAGACAGCATTGAATCATCACTGACAGCATCATCAATATCAAACTGTTCTAGAGAAAGATCATTCTTCTTATAAAAAGGATAACATCCATCTGTTTCCTCAAGTCTATTACAAGAAAAACTGTCATCTCTCTTTAGCTTTATTGTGTATTGAAGCTAAAATAACTCAAAAATTAGATTTTGATGGTATCAAAAAAATATTTATTGTAAGATATGCCATGGAGAATTTTATTATGTATTTACAAACAACAGGTACTGTATTTGCTGACGAACCAATCCTTTTCAGTCGGGGGGGGGGGCAGTACCTCTTTTGTCTATGGCCCCATCTAGTCAAAGTCGAGCCCTGAATACGTGTGATAACATGAATACATGATTAATTTCCACTGGGCAAGTTGAAGGAATTTGCCCAGAGGTGTATTTACAGCCGCACAAAGGGGGCTATGGCCCACTGAGGAAAAATTTTGAGAGATTGAAAATTTTATGAATTAGTAGACAATTTAGGAATGGAATTAATGGAATAGGAAAAAGAAAGAGGGTTTGTCATAGCCATAAATCCATCTCAGCCTAAAGAGTGAGTGACTACTTCAGTGAGTGATCAAATGAGTGAGGCCATTTTATCAGAAATGCAAACTGTGTGTGTGGTGATGGGGGGGGGGGGCATTTTGCAGGAAGGGCATCCGGCAGTGGCAAGAGTCATAATAATTGACAAAAAAAAAAAAAAAAAAAATAGAACAGCCCAGAAATGAAAAATTTTCTCTTTGTACAGTGGGCCAAAATCCCCACCAGTTAACATGTAAAAAAAGGTCTAGAAATGAATAACCTATAGAGTTTGCAAGAGTGTGAGTGACCTAGAGACTTTTCAACAAGCATGTGAGTGAGTCATTGAGCAACCAGAGGAGTGATCTAGAGTCAGGCCCTGTCTTTGGCTTGATGGGGCCCAGGGCAAAAGAACTATTGGACCCCGACTGCAGTTGAAGATGTTTGATACATCAGCAAATACGGTACATGTTGTTTGTAAACACATCAAAGAGGATATGCACTATTTTAAATGAAAAATATACTGTAAAATTTTCATGAAATAGAATAAATGTTTTTTGCACTTTCAAAAGCAGAAAAATCATTGATAATGTTATCAAAATCTAAATTTTGAGTTATCTCAGCTCGTCATATACAATTAAGCTAAAGATGACAGTTTTTTCTTGTAAAAGACTTGAGCAAACTGATGTTTTATCCTTTTTAATAAGGAGAAGGATCTTCTTCCGGAACAGTTTGATATTGTGATGCTAAAAAAATTCTCTGCAGTGTTTCAGCATTTAGAAATGCCTTTCCTTCAGTACCTTCTGAAGACAGAAATAAAAATTATTAATTCAATTTATTCATATAGCTTAAATTTATGAGATTTACTCAAAAGTTTGGATTAAATTCATTCAAAGAAAAAATACTGTTGGAAGTTGGGTTTATTTTTTTATCTTCTTGACGAAAACCCAATCCCTATCTTACCTGTGTTCAATTCGACTTGCTTTACAAAAGACTGGAATTGAAAAGGCTGTGAGTGAAATTTTTTCAAAAATTGTTTTTTCCATAAAAAAGAATGCAGGTCCAACTCCAATGCAATGAAATAAGACTAAAAGTTCCCAGACAATTAGTTCGTTTGTTGTAGCTCCTACTAGGTAGCACTTGATGTATCTTCGAATACATCAGTTTTCCTCCTTTTACATAGATTTCCCTCAAAATTTACATTTTGGCACTTACAGCCTTTTTAAATTCCGGTCTTGATATTAGCCTTACATGATGATTTTGTGGAACAAGTTAATCGCATGAAGCGAGGATACCTCTATAACTTAAAAAGTAACAACAATCAATGTTTGGAGATCTACTCAGAAACCAGGAGAATCTTGTAAAATATGGGAGATTCCAGAAAATATGAGTTGTGGTCACTTTATTTCTCTCTGGTATTCATTATTAATTCGTTTTAAAAGTCGTGATTAATGTCCTGTATTCTATCCAAAAACCTCTTCCAATTGTTTGATGTGAATTGAAATGATGTCTACTAGCTCTAAGAAGCTTTGCTCTGTTTATGATTAAATTTTCACGAATCTGAAAATTACTAACAATCTGTCATTCACCACAAGAAAGTGTAAGCTACTTCAATGCACGTAAATTATTATACATTTTGCAAAAAAAAGTTTTTTTATTAATAATTTTTTTGTAATTTAGATATTAAATATGGAAGATGATATGAATTGGTATAGAGCTGAACTGGAATGTAAAGAAGGTCTTATTCCAAGTAATTACATAGAAATGAAAAAACATGAGTAAGTTTTATCTTCAAACTGCTATATTAATGTCTATGCCAATCATTTTCTTTTAATGATAATGAATCAAGCAACCAATTGATAATTTTTTTAATAACTTCAGTTACTTTATGTTATGTTTTTCTACTACCCTGCTTCTATGCTACTCTAGAGGAACTGTCAGCCTACACACGACTTGGGCTCTGTCCCTTCCGGGATGTAAGCCCTTTACTCGTGTGGGTTGGATCCGCTAGGGGAGCTGGGTCAAGAGAGAAATTGTAAACATATTGAATAAAAAATGCAGATGTAAATCAGTGCTGTTAACATATGTTTAATAGAAACAATACACCCACCTAAGCAGAATGTTTCGCATTGTTCTGCAATATGCCCTCAGCTGACGAAATGTTCTGCAGTAAAAATTACCATGATAGTGTTTTATAAACTTTTCTTGAAATTCTTCCAAATTGTTCTGCAACGTACGTCATAGATTTTGGTATATTCTGCTTTGGGAACAATAGATCAGCACAGCAATTAATTAGTGTGAATATTTTAACTAGTCAAAATAAAGGATATAGTTTGCCTTGATTTTAATGACAGTCGAATCCTGTTTTAACAAATACAATATAGCAGAAATCTAGTTTTAACGAACGCTTTTCTAATCCCTCAGATAAGTTTATATCGGAACGAAGCAAAAACCTGGAATTCCTTTATAATGAAATTCCATTATAATGAAGTGATTTCTCCGGTCTCTTGGAATTTGTTAAAACAGGATTCGACTGTATAAACAGATATGGGTCATTCTCAGGAAATTGGACAAAAAATTTTAAAAAAAATGTCAACCTAAAAAGTTCTTGAAGACACTTTTTTACCTGCTACTAAATGAAATATAGTCAGCAATGAAGTTTGTTAAAAATTAATGGTGTAAAAAATTAATTGAAATTTGAGCATGTTAAGAGATAGGCAAATTCAACGAGTCATTTTGCCTATTTCAGCACACATTTACATCTTCTATTTATTTTATTCCCATCAGAAAAGAATAGCTACAGGTAATTTCCACATTAAAATATTTGGATATCATTTTAATGTATGATCTGAAAATTATAAACAGGATAAAACATGGTATTTTATATACAGGGTGTTTAAAAAAGAACATTGATTGAAAAAAACAAAACCATTCAGCTTTTAATCCGTTTTGATCGAATAATATGTAGGTAGAAAGAAGAAATCTCTAGTTTCATGCAGTTGCTGACAGGTAGCGTAACACTCTTTCTTTAACCGCCACTTCAGTGTTTGTCAAGATTGGCTTTTCCCACAGTTAGAAACCGATTTGGATGACTTCATTTTTCAGCAGGATGGGGCACCATCATACTGGAGCTTGGATGTTTGAGAATTTTTGAACAATCACATTCCTAAACGATGCATTGGTCATATGGGACCTGACGATTCAGTTAGGCCTCCAAGATCAGGCCATCACTGGCCTCCAAGATCGCCGAACCTCACAGTGTGCAATTTCTTCTTATGGGGGTTTATAAAAAGACTAGAGCCTCCCCTTCCAGCTACATTAGCCAAATTGAAGATATGTATTACAGCAACTGTGGAAACAGCGGATGCAAACATGCTCACAAAAGTTTGGAACAAATTTGACTACCATATAGACATATGCCGTGCATCCCAAGGTGTACATAATGAGCAACTTTAATTTGGTTTGTAAAAAAAATTTATGATTAACCATGTAATATATGAAATTAATTTTAAGTGTCTATGCTTAGTATTTTTCGTAATATATGCATTTCAAATCGGGTGATTCTTTTTGAAACACCATGTATTTTATTTCAGCAGTGTTTGGTCCTTATCTACCTATTTCCCATCATATCTATTTCATCCCATGTGTGACAGTATAGATACTAAAATTTAACATGCAAATTTTTTATGCTTAAAAATGACCTTGACCATTCTTTTGTTTTTATAGCTGGTATTATGGACGAATAACTAGAGCTGATGCAGAAAAGCTATTATCCAATAAGCACGAAGGTGCTTTTCTCATTAGAGTTAGTGAAAGTTCCCCAGGAGATTTCTCTTTATCTGTGAAGTGAGTTACTTTAACTTACCTCTGAAGTTGTGATACACCTTGTTCACCAAATGTGTTTATAATCAAGCAACAAACTCACATTTAACAATATTCACAAACCTTATGGGATATAAAAGAACAATTATTAGGCATGTGTGAGAATACAGATTCTGTGCTTTACAGGTGTAATAGATTCAATAAAATAATCATGTAAAGTAAGTTGTAGCGTGGATGAGATACATACAGGGAATTTCTTTAGAAGAGTAAAAAAAATGAAACAGAAAACACCAGAAGAAATGCACATGAATCAATTATTCAAACTCATAAAAAAATATAGTAAATTTATGCTAGGTAGATGAATTTAATTAATGTAGTCTTTTTTTTTGACAGTCTTCAATCAGCTGATGATTGGACTCGAGGATCACTTTTCTCCTGAAGAGCTGATATTCTTTTTTAATGAAATAGTCAAGATTTTCAGCTGATGGGAAGCATTCTACATCTCTAGCCAGGGACACACTCGTGTCAGGCCTGGCCCAATAGTCATTCGCAAACATTTTTTTTGCTTCTAGTATTTGACTTTCCCTGATGCAAAGAAGCAGCAGTGGCATAGGCTGGCTACACACTGACCCAGCCTAGGCTCAATGTTCCTTGGCATATATTTGCTTCCAGAACAATTTAATATGCCAACGTGTGTCTTGACTGCTGACATTCGTTGACCCTGCAAATTGGAAGATCAGGAAGGAAGGTGGCACCTTTTACTTGGGTTGGAGAGTACTTGACCAGCCTTTCAATACTTTCTAGCTTCCAACATTTGACTATCATTGCCAGTGGTGGAGCGGCCACACTACTTGAGCAACCTCTGAAGTATTGGACCAGCCTTGACATGAGTGCAGCCTTGGCCTCTCATTGAACATTTTTGTAACACAGAAGCCATAGAATTTCAATTATCTCTCACAACTGTAACAACTCTAGCATTATTTTCTTCTCTTGCAATTCAGATTGAATTTTCAATGTATTTTTGAAACTAAATTCAACATTTTTTTTTTCTTTTCTTGAAAGCTTAGTAGGCTTGACGCAACCTATTAATGGGCTTCATAATAATAAGCCCTGACTTTCATCATTTATATATGTCATTTTTCATTTCCAAAAGATATTTTGGAATATGTATACAGGACCTTTTCCTTTTCTCGAACAGATGCGGTGATGCGGTGCAACATTTCAAAGTTCTTCGTGATACACAGGGAAAGTTTTTCTTATGGGTTGTAAAATTCAATTCATTGAATGAATTGGTTGAATATCATAGGTCCGCTTCTGTCAGCCGCTCTCAAGATATAAAGCTGAAAGACATGCGCCCAGAAGAGGTTAGCTTATTTTTATCTTACTGACTAGAATTGCATGATTTCGTTTTGTGTTTCAGTAGCATTTCTTTCATTCAAAAGTGAAAAAAAGCACATCAATAATATTCAGATATCTGGCATGTTTGAAATACTTTCAACTAATGCCATATCTGTCAATGCATAAAATACACTTTTTACTGTGAAAAAAATGTCTGATAAACAGTACATCTTATAGAAAGATACAAAATTGAATGTATGAACATTTGTTATAAAAAAAGTATTTAATGTGCTGGAAACTATAATAATAGAATTTCTGAAGCTATATGGTATCATTAGTTTTTCACCTTCATACTAACTCAAAGTGCTAGTATGATCCACAAATGCCTGAATGGTGTGGTGGTAAGATGCCCATCTACCACTGTGCTGTCAGGTCCCAGGTTCGAACCAGGGGAAGAACATAGAACAAGATATTTTTCCTAATGACCTTCATTTCCTACCCAACTTGTTAATGGCAGTAAATTGTGGCATAGCGATATGGCTGGAGCTGGCGTGTGGTGAAATAGTGTGATCCATAAATGTAAATTTTCTTTAACACGTTATATGTGATATACACTATTTCGCCATAGATAAGTTTTCTCTTTGGAATTTAGACATTTTTTCACAAATTTATAATGAAATACTTGATGAATTTCAAATCAATAGACTTTCGGGCAGGGCCACAACTATGGGGGGAAAAGGCAGGTCTGGTGCCCCGGGTGCTGGACTAGAGGGGGCATCGAATTCACTCCTTAACTGTTTCTTCTACTTTACACAGGGATGCTAAAATGCATGCTTGCTCCGGCTGACAAATTATCTAGTTGTAGCCCTGCTTTCTGGATATTATGCTAAGGTAAACGTGAGAAAAAGTTCCATTGTATCTACCGGGCATCGGCCCCAGAAGCTCTTGCAAACCAGGCAAGTTCATGAACCATCATACCATAGAGATGAGATCTTTTCCTCTTACAACACACACAGTAGCGTGACTTGCTTAGTAGAAACATTGGAGCCTCTTTTAACTTCAGCGAGCAGTCTTTAGATGGCAACAGTAGAGATGTATAATGACGTTTTTAAGGGGAAAAAGATCTAGTCTCTATGGTACAATGGTCAGTGCACTTGCCTGGTTTGCAAGAGGTCCTTGGTTTGATTCTCGATACCGACAATAGAACTTTTTTCCCCAAGTTAATCTTGGCGTGATATCCAGAAAGCCTATTAATTTGATCTATTACAGGCTGGAAAAAAAAATTTCCATCTCTACCTCTACTTGATGAAATGTTTTGGAATTTTGGTCATGTAAACCAACCTGATGCTTATCTTTTACTTTCCAGTGAAGATTTAGTCGCAAGTGTATTTAGGGTACGAACAAGAAATTAAATAAGAAAAAAAAAAATCTTTTTGATCATAAGAAACTGCAAATGATTTGTGACTTTCAAAAATATTCTACTTGCTCTTTGCAGTATTTGTGACATTTTTATGAAATCAGCACACATATTCGCGAAGATATATAAATGTTTCTTCAGAAAATTACATTTCTTAATCTCGTGTTTTTTTACTTATAACATGCAGAGTTTTCAACCAAATTTCATGAACCTCACAGAAAATTTGACAACACGACACATATTGTGATGAAGTTTTAAATGAAACAAATCACTATTCGATTCAATATGAGTAGTTTGAGGAAACAATTTTCAAGTATGCATGCGAAAAAATATCTTTATCTTTTTCATAATTTGGTTGCCAAATATATGGGACAACTTGCGTGAAAATTCAGGAAGATGTAGGCGATACAGTCAGCTGTAATTTGAATTACCTGCTGAAAGTAGCTAGATGATAAGGGATATTTCAAAAATTTATATCTTGATTATTTTCTGTCATTTGATAATTTCTTCTGATTTGTTTATTTTGACATGACACACATGTGTTATGTTTGCTTACTTTTATTATAGCATCATAGTTATAGCATCATAGCATATCATATAGCCATAGTTTATTCACGAAGCAACCAAGTGACAGAAAATAATTGAAACACCAATTTGTGGAAAATCCCCTAACATACAGCTGTGTGCTTTCAGCAAAGTAACTTAAATTTAGTGCTCATTTACAAATATATGGTGGAGTTATTCCGAATGGAACTAGGATCACAGATTTGGGAATTCTTATTGATGAGCAATGTAGGTTTTTGAACATTGTTCACACAGCAATGGTCAAAAAAGCCCTGGTTCAAACCCTATCATTGCCACAGTGGTGCTTGGCTGAAATTGGTTTCCTGTGGTTCCCAACTTTGTGATTCCTGTAAAAAGTCTCGTTATAGAGAACAACCGGTCGACAACAGTTTAATTATTCAATCAGTACACCTCACTCATAGTTAGAAAAATTTATAGCAGATGGCAGCATTACACATAACAAGTAGTACACAGAAATAAATTTCACTTAGGTTCCCAACATGTACATTCCAACAGGTATCAATTCATTAGAAGTTCCTTTGAGGTGCATGTGTGGTTTAGTAGTGGTGGTGGTAGTTAAAAGCATGTCTTTTCACATTCTCCGTCCACTTTTCCATTCTTAGTTCATTCTGAATTGAACTATGCAGAGACATAGACTTGTTTAAGAAAGGGAGTACAGAAAAGAGCTATACACGGCTCTTGATGGCACACAAGGCTTGTTATGGAGAGAGGGACTTGATTTTTTTTTTTACATTAACATTGGAAGAACGCAGGTGTCTAGGGTGATGTGATTGAAGTGTTTAAAATTTTCAACAGGATGATAGAAGGAACCATGGGTTATTAATACACCAAAAATAAACTGCTTCGACAAGGGGACACCAGTATTGTTTGATAAGGGACAACTCCAGGTTCTGGAGTTTTTTTGCTAATAGGGTTGTGAGTGTATGGGATAGTTTACACCTGGTTGTTGTCAATTTTACCACAATTGACACATTTAAAAAGAAATATGATTTTTTAGTGCGGTGAATCGAGAATCTATCTATACTTAGAGAGAGAGAGATAAGACAACCATATAAATTTTTTATGGGCAGTGTATTATATCTTATTATAATTTGTTTTTTATTCCTTTGTCTTATTTTCAGTTGCTGTATTTCTTCCAATTGCTATTATTGTGTTGCTGTATTTTTGATACAGTTTTGAGAGATGTATTTGAAATTCATATTTTTTATGGGCATCTTTCATTTCAGCCTCCTCGTTGGGTATTTTGCCTGTTGTGTGGTCTTTGTATTTATTTATCGCTGAGATCTTTCTGAATTTTCATGACATCAACTGAAATTTTCATATAAGTTGCCTTATATATTGGGCAACCAAATTATGAAAAACAAAATTGATATTTTTTGTTTATGCATGCTTAAAAATGGTTTCCTTCAAACTGCTCATATCTCATCAAATATTGGATTTCATTTTAAATTTTTTTACAGTGTCTCATGGCCATAGGCAAAAAACATGCAATGAAAAATAGAATTTTTAG
Organism: Pholcus phalangioides; assembly: GCF_987345545.1. NCBI lineage: Eukaryota > Metazoa > Arthropoda > Arachnida > Araneae > Pholcidae > Pholcus > Pholcus phalangioides. The sequence goes on along the minus strand of NW_028301608.1, from coordinate 93,398,208 downwards.
AAGAAACATTTATATCTCTGTGGATATGAGTTCTATTTTCACAAAGATGCGCACGAATATTACATACATAAAATTTTGTGAAAGTCACAAATCATTTACGGCATCTTACAATACAGGGTCGATCAAAAACATATTTTTTTTATCTAATTTTTCTTGTTGGTCTCCTAAAAATACACTTGTGACTAAATTTTTCCTGGAAAGTGTAAATACAAATTAAGTTTATGTATCTGAAACTCCAAAATAACTCAAGTATTTTTCTGGAAATTTGAAATTCAAACTTTAAAAAGTGAAAAACTTATGGCCATATAGCTTATGAATCTGCTATGTTAACTATGCACATTAGTGAGATGAACCTTATGTCATCTTTCCCAATGCCTTCTTTGGAAATTTTTTGTTTTGCAATGAAAATTTCACTATCTATCAGGTAATTAGCGGTATAGTTTTCACATCTCATAATTTGAAAATTGATAGCTGTTTTAAAAATTCACATACAGCTTTAGACACACTCAGACTGTTAGGTACACATGCACACTTCCAGCACTATGCATTCGGTTTTAAATTGTCCATGGAGATAGACTAGAGTTGTGCTTGATGTGGAAGAAAGAGCAGTAAAGTTTCTGCTAAGTGGTTTGTAAACTCATACAAATACCCAAATCTAACATGATGGTATACAAAGAATTGACTAGAATGGAGAATCGATTTGTGGTGGAGTGAATTCAGACATTCATGTTATAAATGAGACTCAGCTGATTAACATGAATAGTCTAGAAACAATTTATTCAGGGTTCCTGACAAAGTACAAATTGGGTTCACAAGTGGTCTAGCTTCTCATGTATAAAGACCTAAACATATTGGATATTTAAAATAATGCAAAACAAGAGAGTGATTCTTTAGAGTAATGTAACAGATGATTATTTTTCAAATGTATTCTCATGAGATTAAAAACTGTTATCCTGGTTACTAAGGAGTAGTAAATCCCAGGAACCAGGTCATTATGATAACTAAAAATTAAATTGGTGTTAAAATTTCTAATGTACAATATGAGAAGATTCATTTTTTTAAATCTATCTAATGTGGCACATTTGTGTAAGATCGCAATGGAAAAGAAAATAACCTCTTCTGAGAACTTTTTCTAGTTCTTATCTGTCAGTCTTCCTATTCAAAGACATAACTTTGATCAACTTTATGTATTTGAACAGTGGAAAGGGCAATTATGCCCTGCACACTATTGTTAGACAAAGGGAGAGAACAAGAAAAAAATGTTAACAGAATTCAATGTTAACACACACATAATCACCATTTTTGTTTCTTTACATGAAAAAAGGTGAAAAGTATGCTGATTTCAAGGGAGGAAAAGGCATGATGTGAACTTCCCGAACATTATAAGCGAGATTAGCAAAAAATTTAAACGTTGTATCCAAGAAAAGTTAACATTATCAATATTGAAAAAAAATTAAATTCACAAAAATTAGTCGTACTAAGCGGGAACGACTGTATATGCAATATAATGCAAACATATACAGTCAATGCTCGTTATAATGACCCCCATCATCCCGTTGAAAAAATGGATGTTATATCAGGTGGTCATTTCATTGGAAGGAAAATATATATGATCTTCACTATTTGAAAACATTTGGGACTTATCCTACTGGTTGTTGTAATGGAATAGTCACAATAACGTGGAGTCTCTAATGAGCATCCTCACTGTACTGTACTGTATCCTTGTTTCTCATTTCATGCTATATTCAAATTTTTTAAATATTCATCCTTTCTATCTCAACTTTGTTAATTCATTCATTGTTCACTCTACATTTCAGTTTCTCGTTCAAGCAATGTACGATTTCCAACCTCAAGAACCTGGTGAATTAGAGTTCCGTCGTGGTGATATCATCACCGTTATCGACCGCTCCGACCAAAACTGGTGGGAAGGTGAAATTGGGTCCAGAAGAGGATATTTTCCTGCCACATATGTTGTTCCTTATCACACATAAAATGACTGGAGGATTTTTAGAAGACCCCCAAAACCCCCGACTTCAGCAGATTTTCAATTTTCTTTGTAAATACGAGTGTTTTGTTTTGAGTTGAACTTAACAGTTTAGTGCTAACATGTTCAGTGTTTCATTCCCTCCTTGTAGTTGTTTTGTTTTCCGCATTTGAGAAAAAAGAAAAGACCTTTTTTCCCTTGTTGTAAATGTGTGTATATCTTTTATATTTTCTTAAACATATGCAAATTTCTGCTGTAATAATGGATAAAAAAATGAGTATTTGTAGCTTCCTCTTATAAGCCTTACAATATATGAATTGCAAACAAAAAGTATATATAATATATTAACTCTAATACATTTATACACTGTAAAAATTTTGCTATACAGTTAGTGTGGGCATATGGTGCTTTGTGTGTATGTTATCTTCGTGACGTCTTTTGAACTTTTTAAATTTTCTTTTTCCTTCCTCAGGATTGTCAGAGTTGTTATTTGCTTTATTTTTTATTATTAAGTTTCATTTACCATTAGGATTGTGTATTTTTTTCTGGGTGTGTGATAAAATTATTGCTTTGAATATGCCTTGTCTTTTTGAATGTGAAATTCAGTAAAACCTTGATTATCTAACCTAATATACCAATTATACATTGGGAAATCAAAATTTATGGATAATGAAATGTGCATTAATTAGTCTTGTATCATCTGCATTAATTATAATTCAGCAAATTTTATGATTAGGGTGACCATATGGCTTATGTTTTGTGAGACTTACCCTAATTTTTGTCCTTCTCAACATTTATTATAAAAATTCCCCTCCCCATTTTTTAGTGGAGCTTGCTAGAATTTGTTACATTGAAATTATTGATGTAATTGATATATGAAAACCTTAATGATTACGTAGGAGAAGAGAAAAAAAAAACCCTTGTATATATGCCATGCTCAACACTTATTTAATGAGATTATCTGTAGAGTTTATAGTCCTTTATAAACCCTCAATTGAAAATTTTCTTGGGAACATTTGTTTCAGAAACAACTGACTATTTTGTCAACGCAGCTGGCAACTTTTTTTCAGTAACAATCGGCTATATACCATATATTTTTGTATTTTCTCAAATTTGTCCCAATTTCTTGTATTTTCTCCAATGGCTACCATATTTGTATATAATATACACACATGTAATTTGGTCATAACTTTTTGCCTTGCAACTCTATCACTAAGTCTTTTTCTTATGCAGAATTAGCTCTGATGAGTTACAGTGTTCTTGCTGTACTACCAAGGGGGGCTTTCTTGGTTAATATGCAGAAGCATTCACTGTTGGCTAACTGGCATGTGTAAAGTTTCCTCACCCCCATCATTGCTTCGTTGGGCACTATAATTTCTGACTGTGGTGATATTTTTCTTATTATAAAGGGGGGAAAACCATTAACGCTTAACGCAACAAACATCTCTTACAGAGTTTTTACATATAAACAATAGCTGTATAATCAAGGTTTTGCTGCAACAATTGAGTGAGGGAAGTTCAAGAGATTCAGCAACAAAAAAACCATTTATAATTTCTCATTTTCTGGAAATAATCATTGCTTTGAATTAAAATGTGCACAAATTCTTCACATTTCCCATTTAATCCTTAAACTGCTTCCATTATCGCTAATACACGATGAGGTTACTAGGCTGGTGAATTGCTTATTGATGATTTACGATTTAGCAGTGGTAAATTTCTGACTGTTTGTATTGTTGAATGGTAATCATACTTTTCACAAAAGAAAAAAGTTTTTTTTCTTCTGTTAGGTATGATTTCATGAATCAATGAAACTTTGAATATTGATGTTGGAGTTATTCATAATATATGTCACAGTATAGTATTTTTTTGTTCAAGCAATGCATAAATATTATTTTACAATTGCTGCACAAAGCGTTAAAGTTCCATCAATATTCAGGGAGGGAAAAAGTATTAATTCAGCTTTCTCGATATATTTGTATGTGTGTATATATGTACTTTTGAAAAATTGATGGTGTTTAAAATTGAAAAATATATCATTATGTAAGTGTTATTTTCAATTATATGTATGGATTTTTACATTTGTGTATTTATCACTCGCTTGTGTTCAAGAAAATATCACAAAGAAACTTGGCTGGTAGATAAGATTCTCGATATCAGTTGTGCAACAGATGAAATGGTGGAAAAAAAATTGTTTTTTGTTTTTTTGAGATGAGAAAGTTTGTCTATCTTGCTATTTTTTTTTAAACATTGAAATTAATTTTTTTTTTGCTTAATTGCACTATTTAACAAATTTGCGTTATGGATTGCAAAGTGAATTAACTCCATTGAATTTCTGCTCTGCTGTGAACGTGCCTATGAAAAGTTTGAAGTATTTATGAAACAGTGAGTGTTCTGTAAATGGTTTATAATTTCTTGTTCGTATGCTTGAAATCGAAATTATTATTCAGGAAAGTGGATTCATAATGCAACTGTATACAAATGGTAGTTTGAAAGTATAGTAAAACCTCTATTACTTAATGTAATTGGTTATTTAATGAGCCTACGTAGGTAAAATCGAAATTCCCAGATAATCAAATACGCATCAATCAAAAGGTCTAGTGCCATCCATACTGAATACAGTTAAATACACATGGGAATATACAGGGTGTTTGTAAACCGTTGAGAAAAATTTGGAGGGGGGTCATAGTACCAATCAAGACGAACAAGATTAACTATGGAATCTACTCAAAAGTATGCCCACTCAGTGTCAGAAAAGCGAAACTTTAAAACATGTCCAACAAGCACAAGACCTCACTTTTGATGTGAACTGTGCAACAACATCCTTGGATATTACTTTCAATATCTCTTTTAAGTCTTTCACTAATCTGTATTGGATGGTGAAACTTATGACTTTGTTATGTCTGTTTTTTTTCCATTGTTGGAACTTCAATGTAGACATCTTACTTTATGCTTTCCTGACACTCTGAGTGGATTTACTCTTCAGTACAGTCAATTGTAAAAATACTGTTTGTCTTGATGGGAACTATCACCCCTCCAATTTTTTCTAAATAGTTTATGAATGCCCCCTGCCAAATAAAAAGGCTACATTCAACACAGACATATAGACAAATTCATTATTCTCAGATTTAAAGCTATATTGCAAAAATTTGAAAGCAATATTATTTTCTAAAAAGCGGAAATGTTGTTACTGTTTCAACCAAATAATATCTTTTGAAAAGAAACACTCTCAAAAGCATCATTGCTGCTTATTTATATCTAGCAAAATTTGTTCACTAAAAAGTGTTGGGCTTGGACTAATAATTTCTTCATCACATAAAAAAAAAATCAATTATCAATAAAGAAACAGATGTCAGATGAGTTTCAGATAATCGAGGTTCTACTATAATCCTTTCTATTTTATGTTAGTTGCTCAATGGTGAATGCTTTGTAATTATTATACAACAAATACAAAGGCCAAAACAGACAAAATACCCTGCTCCCTGCTAATATATACTCGCAATATTATTTTAACTGCAGCCGTCGACATATGTGGATATATTCAAAATTATGTCTCTGATTCATATTACCATTACAGAAAATTTTTCATAAATTCTACTAAAAATGCATTAGTATTAGTGATATACATATGGATCATACAATGCAATTCCACATACGAAAAAAGAAAAAAGCGATATATATTCACATTACAAATGCAACTGATTTAGAAATTTATCAGCACAATGTGAAATTTGAAACAGCTAAAAATTAAAAGTTTTTTGTGACAAGAATCAGCTGAACCTTTTTATTGATGTGGTGTATGTTATTTTGATATTGTACCTCATTTTTTTTATGCAGTAGTCTCAAGAAATTGACATGAATCAGTTATTGAACTTCTTTTTAGTTCAATTAGAATTAGAAGATTACCTTTTCCTTATATGTTAAATCTTCCTTGTTTGTGGCGATTATCAACTGGTACATTCAAAAAAATGATCTGACCCAAATTAAAAAAAAAAAGATGATGGGGAATGAGTATTTTGACGACTCTCAAAATCCTTGTTTATGTGTGAAGTATAAAAAAAAGTGGGTAAGATACTTGAACTCTATTTTGCCCCCTTCTATGTGCAAAAAAAGTTGTCTAGTGACTTCAATAAGGCTTCATACCTACTAAAATGTCCATGTAAACAGGGTTAAAGTGTCTCTCATCAGCTGAAACAAAAGCCAGAGCAATGCCACAAAACTCACTGTTATCATTCAGAGAAGTCTGCAATGATGCTGTCACAGAGAACCAACTGACAGTTGACTCATCATATGAATTTTTGATAGGAAGATGGATGCTTTCATGATTTCAATCATATCAATTATTCAAAAAATAAAACTCACTGTCCTAAAGAACCAGCAGCATGAATTTTTGACAGGAAGATGAATGATTTCGATGATATACATTATTCAAGAAAGAATTAAAAAAACCATTTGGAGGTAGAATATTTTTAAATACATATTTCAAAAGAACTACATTGACATTCGGAGTCAAATTTCCCGATCAGTATTTTTATAAGTATCAAGTGGCTATGGGCTACTTAACTATAGACTAGGTGTTGAGTTCAACCGAATATTAAATTTTTTTTTTCATAATTGAATTTACTGACTGAGATTTCTAGCTTGTTTTTTTTTTAATTTGCAAAAATAAGCATTTTAATTTTCAAAAAAATCTGATCAGCATTCCGCCATATTATTGTACTAATATAGCTGTATACTCATCGATGATGAATAGTTTAATATTCACTCTAAACTTCAAAATATATTCTGATAATTTGATAAGGTAGGAAGAATGATTGGCTGAATGGTTTTTGTCGCTGAAACTGTGATATATTATTCAAAAATGCTTATTATACATCTTGCAATAATCTTGAGATAATAATTTAAACAAATAAATTGAGAAAAAAAAATTGTGGCGTACATAAATGTAAACAGAAAAGAAAAAAAAGGTCAATATCTTTTCTGATGGTTATGCGATTTTTTTCAAAGTAAGAAATTTGCACAATGTTGATGTGTTCAATTTTTTTTTGTTTACTAAATCTGAATCTCAAGTTTGATGTTCAAAGCTTTAGAATATGATGTGTGTGTGTGTGCTTTTACAATTGTTTTGTGGACAATTACTCGCTGCTTTTGTTGCTTATGGTTTTCAAAATAAAATGTCAATTTTTATTTCAATATTGTTGTTTCTTTGTAAATTATTTTTGAACCTTCCATATCTGGAGAAAAGACAGGTTTTTCTAAGGGAACAACTGAATGAGAAGGGCTTCCGACCCATGAGAGGTAGTAATCTCCAGGATTCTATTGGTCTTTTTATAAGTATCAAGTAGTTATGGACTATTTAACTAGATTGTTATGTGACTAGGGGTTCTATCCCAGGAAAATGCAACTGGGAATTTCCCGGGACCTCGGAAGAAATATAAGGTTGAACCAGATTGCATTTACGTACTTAACTGTTTAAGCAGTTTTAAAATTTTCCTGATCCGCATTATGGGAACACATTTGAAATAAAAGCGTGTTAGAAACCAGAGATATTTTGGGGTGACTGAAATAAAGTAGATCAAGTTTGATTAGATATCTCAGGATTGCCGCTGTAAGGGTTAATTAGACATGCCACAAAATATTTTATCACTAGAAGCATGCATTCTAAAAGCTGCAATTAATAAATTTTCAAAAAAGTTAAATATATTAATGAAATAAATTAAATTAACCCTTTGAGCGACGCATTGACAAGATATTTTGCCTCTTTAAAGGCCTCTTATTTTTGCATTCAGAAGCCTAGATATTTTGTTATCAAGACTTGATAACTTTTCACATTAATTATTTTTCTGTAACTAAATCTTTTTTAATTTACTTAAATTGTTCAATGTATGCGATAACCAAATCTTAGGTTTGGAGCATTCTAATCCACTTTCTTGGGATTGAGAAAAAACTAGGAAACATTAATCCCTAATGGTGACTAAAGAAACTGGTGGTGGCACCTAAAATGTTTTTTGTCTAATTATTAAACTGGAGTCTGAGGATAAGTCATATGACTGTGAGCATGGAAAATGGCCAGAAAAGAAGAAATAATTATTATTTTGAGGCCTGCTTCTCTTTTTCTCACAAGAAAAAGTGTTTTGCTCCTAAGAAATTTAGCTGGCTCCTAAACATTTTCTTTTTGATTTGTCAATCCCTGTTCAACTCATTTGTCTTGCTGGCACTTCAAGAGAGTTTGACACTGCTCACCCAACATGCCATGCTATCTTAATGCATGGGTCTACCCGAGACCTCCAGATACAGTGCACCATATTTAATGTGATCACATCAGGACTCAGGTTTCTAATTGCAATAACCAATTGATACTATAACTGAAAAAAAAAATCCCAGTTATAATTACAATGACCAAATGTCTTGTTTGGTTGAATGGGATGTATGGAAAAGGACCAACTGTGTTTTTTTCCAACATAACAGGTTCCAAAACTTTAAATCATACATTGTTTTCCTAATTGTTCTAAAACAGGATCTCCCCCCCCCCCCCTTAAGCTGAAATCCTTTCTTTAAATTCAAAAATTGAGAAGAGTTGGAATGGAATTGTCTATAGTGCATTGTGAATTATAGTACATGGCATAGATTCCTTATGAAATTCTTACAACCGAGGAACTGACCATGAACTAAAAGGATTTTTTTTACCTTAAACATGCTTTCACTCTTGTACAAAATTTACAAAAAGAAACGATACATGTACAATCATAGCAGCTATAATAGCTCAATTACGACATTGTGAACCTGAGTATGGAAATTGTCATCCATAATGGAGCCTTTTGACCTCCTACATAGTCTTGCAGATTAGTAATGATAATTTATAGGGAGAAAACATGAGTTTGGTTCAACCCCAGCTTCAGTATATATGCAAAAAAAAAACAAAAAAAACACAAACTGTTGATGAAAAACAATTGATAACATGAACTGAAGTCCTCATTACTATAAACTTTTATAAGTATTTCTTCCCATGTCATGATAGTGATCTGTTCTGTACTTTGCAAAAGTGATAACAATACTCAAATGATAATATTATCTGAGATTCCAATAAGCAGCATTAATTAAGATATGGTTAGAGTTTCTGACAGTGAGTATGCAAACTGGCAGGCATATTAACTTTTAACTTTGCTCAAATGAGTAATAAAAAAAATATCGATAATTTCTAAAATATTCATTTCTTTTCTTTACAACTACAATCTTCACATTGCTTACACGATTCATCAGAGCTCGGAATAAAATTGGGAGTCCAAGGACCAAGACTTTTTGACGCATAGAAATCCATCGGATATTGTTCTTTCCATTCGATAGCTTTGACTGCCACGGCAACTTCGTAAGGAGTAAGGAGAGGTTTATCAAAGGCTGTTCCCCAATCAATTGATAACCTTGGACACGCTATCTGTATCCATGAGTCGATACTGGTAAACAGCTTCAGTTTTTCAGGGAATATTTCCGACAGGAGCACAGTCACATAACTCTTATTTGCTTTTGATAAAAGAGACTTTATGTTGTTCATTACTTTTGGGTTCCCTTGCCTGCCGAGTGTTCCTAAAATTATGCCGAATATCGATGATTCAGAAGCCCTGTCTATGCTGCACTTCCTTATAGACATCATCTTTTCATAGTCATAAAACTCTTCTGTGAAGGTTTTGTCATAAGGGTTATACCTATTGATAAAGAAATGAAAACATTAAAAAATAGCTAAAACGTTTGTTTGTACAATTTTTAAAAAATAAATAAGAACATCCCAGAAATTTGCAAGTGTAGTTCATGAAATTCTCAAGTTTGAAAGTTTAAATTAACATTATAGTTGTAATTTGAATTTTCATCGTTTAAGAGGTTCTTCTTGGCCATATCGGTGGCAAAACAATTGAATAAAGTAGATTGAATGTATCTTGAAATACCAAATCATTTTTTCATCTTTGTTTCGAAAAATACAAACCAAATGTTGTTAAAAAAATTAGAACATATGATTTGAAATGGATTGTGATATGAATATTTTTCATGCAAATTTACATCAACTTGATTGAATAAGCATTGCATGTCTTTCCTGGTTATCCATGTAAACCTAGAGTAGTTCAATCTTTACATTACAGGTAGAAAAACATTTCTGCAAACTCAAAATTACATGTACATTTGCTTGTATAGTATGGGAAAATGTGTGCCGATATCGTACTAATACATTGTACCTCGGCCATCTTTGGCCTTGACCATCATTTTATGCATCTAGACATTGAATTTATGAGTATTTGATTAAATTCACAGATCTGGATCAGACCTCAACTATGAATCCATCTTCGCTGCTGTAGAATCGATAACAGGTGGTTTGCAACTGATCACCTTCTTTTTTTAGCTTCACTCCACAATCTCTTGATAGGATCAACATCAGGTACAATCATCTGATATCACAGAATCATAGAAGTATGGGGTGGGCAAAAAGTCTGTAGAAAATTTCAAAATGAATAAAAACCGGAAAAAAAAAAAACTGAAATAAATGGTTTGCATTTTAACATTGCTAGGTCACTGGAGATTTTTTAAGATAGGGGGGTGGGGGGGATTCAAAAAACAGCCAATAGGTGGCGCTGGTAAGAGAGACTTTGATGTAAATACGAAAATGAGAAAGTTATAGGAACTTCCGCTCCCAATCCACAACCAGTTCACCATTGTAAACCATGTATGTGGAGCTGCTGCACTCTGCCATTGCTGGATTTGTGACTCGCCTGCAATGTACTATCCCCTGTGGTGGTGGTGGTCATGTGGAACACATACTGCTGTAATAAACGATTTGGAGGCATTCTGTTTGTTACTTGCATATCTTTTGTTTGACAGCGTCACCTATCAGCTATCTTTTGAGTTTTCTTTCCATCTTAAAAAAAATTCCTGCGACTTAGCAATGCTAACCCTGCAAACCGTTTTTTATTTCGGTTATTTTTCTGGTTTTTATGAATTTTTAAAGCTTCTACAGACTTTTTGCCCACCCTGTATCTATGATTTTCGACAGACATTACCAAATTCTTGATATAATTCATGTTTTCCATCTTTAAACAATTGGTTCATGGTTGAGGTGCAATCCTGATCTGTGCCAGGGACTTATCAATTGAATGTCATGGTGCATGAAATTTATGGTCAAGACTAAAGATGTTCTTCAGTGCAATGTATTCGTATCACACCAGTACATGTTTTCTCATAATGTCTAAGCAAATACACATATAATTTTGAGTTTGCAGAAATGTTCTGTTTGCTATCCGTAATACAAAAATCAAACTATTCTGGGTTTACATACATTACCTGGAAAAGCATACAACACTTATTCGATCACGATGTAAATTTGCATAAAAATGTTCATGTAATAATCTGTTTCAAAGAAGCAATGGATGTTCTAATTTTTTGAAACTAAAAGGAAAAAGTAATTTGGCATTTTAAGATGCATTCAATCTACTTTATGCAAATTTTTTGCTACCAATATGCTCACGGAAAACCTCTTAGAAGATGAAAATGGGAATTCCGACTGGTACTGTTGATTAAAGCTTTAAAATTTGAGCATGAATATATTCACGCTCTGGTCCAAAGGAGTTGATGCTCCCTTAAAATGGGTTGCTTCAAAGTATAGAGAAAAACAATGTCACTCTCCGCTGTTCATACAAAGTACGCCCGGACAGTGAGAGATTGGTGGTTTGATTCCCCACAGAGAAATGTGAATTTTCTTTCTGAACTACATGTTGATCTCCACTTGGTTATCCAGGCTTTCGCACTTCATATGAACAACGGAGAGTGATATCGTTTCTCTCTATGTCGCCATCTGGGGGCTAACGTCGTAAGAGCTATTAGCTGAGCTAGGAGGCTGTCCATGCGCAGTCCCATTCAGCGTTCATACATATGCTCTAAGGAATAAAAATGTCTATCCTCTGCAGTTCAATGGTTAGAACACTCGCCCGGACAGTGAGAGATAGGTGGTTCGGTTTCCCACAGAGGAATATGAATTTTCTTTCTGAACTACATCTCGATCTTTGCTTGGTTATCCAGGCTTTCGTACTTTGTATGCTTCAAAAGTGTCCAAAATCTCTTCAGTGCAGGCCATTTGATCAAGTGTTATTGAGCCATCTTCTTAACTTGAAATCTTTCCTTGACCATATGTTTAAAAAAGGTTATGGTATCTGAGGTTCCTACAATAGGAATGTTGTCAACGTAGATGCCAATGTACAATGCTTTGTCTTAATGATAGTAAATACATGGGTCACGCTGCAAGAGTGACCCATGTATTTACTATCATTAAGACAAAGCATTGTACATTGGCATCTACGTCCACACACTGCTTCAGAAAAATGTCGAAACATTCATTCCATTCTCTTCCTGATTGCCTCAAACCATATAAACTTCTTTTTAAATGGCAAACGAGAAATTCTTGTGACACGTAAACATCTTCTTTTGGGTTTCCATTTAGGTAAGAAGTTTATACGGTTTGATAACGTGTTGCAAAACAACAGGGTGGGTGGACTGGATACATCGCTTATACACTCTTCACACAAGGAAATGCAACATCCTTCAGCACCAGTTTTATTTACGGAAAGGCCATTCTACTTAACATGGTGCCAAGAGGTCGACTACAATACTCTTCATGCTTTTGGCATAACCAGCCATTACAAAACCTTCACTTTTATATCGTAACAGTATCAGGTTCAGGCCCATGAGTGGCAGAAATAGCATATACCCAAAAGCAGAATGTTTCGCATTGTTCTGCAACGAACCCTCGGCTGACTGGAAATGTTCTGCGGTAAAAATCTCCATAGTAGTGTTTTCTTGCACTTTTTCCTAAAATACTTCCAGATTGTTCTGCAGTATCGCTAATTGTTCTACGACGTACATCGCAGATTTTGGCACATTCTGCTTTGGGGAGCATATATCTCGTCTGTGGACTGAAAAGCTTGGATCAAATGAAAGTTATAATTTGGTTTGTTTTTGTATGAGTGTAGCAAAGTAGGTAGGTGCTCAGAAACACATGACAGGTGCTGGCAGTCAGTATTGTCCGGCAGGCACTCTGTCGTTTTTTCATCTGAGTTTGCAGAATTCTTTGTGAGTAAAGAGGAGCAACCTGGTATTATTACATGTTAAAGAGAACATGCACTGTCATTGACTTATATATTATCACACTACTAGTCAGAGGGGTTTCGAGGGCCATTTTTCAATCTCGAACCTGACAAGATAAGAGTACATGGTAGGGCAATATGTACATGGTAGGACAGACTACAGAGAGCTGCCACAGCTCTCACTATAGTGATTATCATACAAGGTTCCATTGTCCTCCCCCCTCCCCCATGACATCATTGATTAATATATTGACAGTTTTGCTTTTATTATGCTATAATTAATTAATTATTAATAATAACAATAATTAATCATTGCAAAAACTCTATTAGACTTTGTATTACATTATAAAACAGATTGATTTAGTCACAAATAAAAAAAAAAATATTTAGGTGACAACCCAGTTTCCCAGGAACATTTTGTTGAAAAAAAAACCAGTCCTAAATAAAGTTTTCTTTTACTTTTCCCCACGTTAAAAGATGCAGCGTAATGAAATCAGAAAATTTTGTGTGACCCTTAGACTAGAATTTAGCAAACCAATTTTATACAATCAATGCACCAACACTGATTTTTTAATTGCCATAGCAACCTGTTGCCTGGGAATTGTCCAGAGTTAGTAGAACGTATTTGCTTGAAAGTGCAAAGTGTACCTCGAAATGGGATGAGAATATGCCATCCTAGGATTCAGCAAACAAGCATGTTTGGTAAATTCCCAATACACGGTATACAGAGATTTAGCGCCAAACCCACCAGGGTCACTACCAAAATACCAAAAACGATTGAAAATATGTAAAAATAAAAATTATATATATGAAATACATTAATAACAATAATTGTTATTTAATCAATAAACATCTGTAGGTTGTACTTTTCACGGTACTGCAAGTGACTGCAGCATACAAACAACTTCGCTCCTCACACCAATAAAGGGGCCCCTTGTCCCCTGATCTCAAAATATCGACCTCTGACCCCCACAAACGGCAAGGCGTTACGTGCCAGGGTTACTTCCCATCATGGGACGTTCTCACCCAAAGTGGCATAATCTCACCCCAATTTATATTTGTTTTATAGTAGAGATCCTCCAAACTAAAGAACAGTTTATTTTTATCCCGATATGAAAGTGTTGCAAACCTATAAGCTTTCAATGTTGGATTAGCGATCATTGCAGACTCTAGATGAAATCGACCATCTCCTACGAAAACCAAGCAGTCACGATCTTGAAAACGGGGAGAGGTACAACCCAAAACTTCTCCGGGTGACAAAGGTTTGCACTGCGGTACAACAACATCATAGTTCAGTTCCCGCAGCTCTGAAGAAACATGCTGAATTGTAGATATGAATTGGATAGTGCTAACGAGAGCTATTCGTTCCGAATTCGACACGTTGTGCAACAGCGTTTCTAACAGATGTAGAGTATCTATCTTGATGTCCACGAATATGTACAGCATCTTCATACTGTCCGTCATGTTGATAGGCACTAAACAGCTGTGACCGTAATGTACCATGAGGTCAGCGCCAAGAGCCCGAGCCGTGTAATCATCGACGCAGCACGCCCCGTACGTCACGTCACCCATTATTATAGTGGATACGCTTGCGAATTTCTCGAGTATATCCGATATCGTCAGAGCGTAAATCAACAACCCTTCGGGGAACTGCAGAGCTACACACTGCGCTTTACATCTCTGTATACGCCATATCGTTTTAGGGATTTCGAAGTTGTAGTTTTCCGGCAGACTTTTGATTGCTTCACGTAGAGCGCTGTTTTCGAGTATGTGAGCGGGAACGCCGGCGCTGCTGAACGCTTTCTTCGTTGGTGGTCCGTAAACCTTACGGTCGGGTTTCGCCGACACCACGAGAACGGTCGAATCTGCCATCTCAACGATACAAAGTTGTCGATGATTATCTCCGATAACAGAAAATTTAGCACACGTCTATTGCCTGTATGTCTATATTATTAATATACAACAGAGTAAATTAATACAACATAATTATAATTTCAATACAACTCAGGCACCCATCTAAATTGGTAAACAAACGGCACAGTTATACTTCATGGGAGAAATGATTAAAGCTTAGATGGCTCTCCCGAAAAAAAATATGCAGTAATAAATTTCACCACCTCCACAAATTATTCTATATTGAATTTTTCATTTATTTTATCTATATTATTTCAAAAATTTCTTGATAAGCTTTTAAAAATATAATTTTATAAAATGTACAGGAAGTAATCCTCACAGCTATGATGCTGTTTAATTTAAACAACACATACACATCTCCAGCAGTAAACAAACAGTACAGCTCTGATTCATAGGAGGTGATAGAATCTCCCTTCAATAAAAAACAACACATATATATATATATATATATATATACATGTTGATGAAATTCAACGCCTAAAAAATAATCTTTACTAAATTTGGTCATTACAGTTATTTATATTATTTTAACTATTTCTTGAGCTTTTAAAAACATAAATTCATAAACGGCACAGGAAATCACCCTAACAGCTGCAATACTGTATAATTCAAGCGAGAGGTCCACTTCAAAAGCGGTGCTTTTCAGGGAAAATTCAAAACATGGCGGAATCAAACGATTTTGACCCCGCCGGTGATATTCAGGATATCAATGTACTCGTAAGGATACGTTTAATTTTTATTAAAAAGCTGGTTTTACATTAATTGATGATGTAAATACAATTTCGCATTAACTATTTCCGCCACCCCAGGCCATTTATTCAGTAATCCGCGTTATATATACCTATCACAATAACCAACCTCACTGCATTATATCATTAAATTGCTTTAATTAGCTGAATTGATTGAATCTACCGTTTCGATCTTGTCTCATGATAAACTGTTGTGTAACTTTTTCAAATACAAATTTCGTTGCCCCCCTCCCCCCCACACAGATGTATTTACGGGAGGGGGAAGCGTTAGTGAGCTATAGCTCACAGGCGTGGATCCAAGACAATATGGGAGGGGCAAATTGCGTGACTTTCGTTTGATCATCCCGGATTTTACGGATAGAGAAATTTTCTTATATCATTCCGCTTTTTTTTTTTGGGGGGGGGGGGAAATTGTCGTTCCCTTCCCCCCCCCCCGGATCTGTACCTGAGAAAACACAGACTCCTCCAGCTGCGAATGTAGCAGAAGCAGATATCTTCGGCGGTTCATTTTCCATAGACGTGGTTCGCTCCAACGTGACGATTTTTTTTTTTTCACCGGAATTGGCAACCCTGATAGCTGAATTGGTGTTCGCTAGTTTTGGTAACCCTTTCTCAACCGCATTAATTAACTGTAGGAACAGCTGCTATATGGTGAACAAAAGAAAAATCCTGTTCGGCAAAGCTAGTGCAGCGCCACCTGGTATCCACCGGTGGTCCCCTCTCACACTGCAGAGTTAGTGCATCACTCTCTCTGAGTATAAAAAAAGACTTGTTTGGAATCTGCAATAAATTATAGGTCCCGGTCTAATTATCTCGTGTGTAAAACTGACTATGGTGGGACAAAAATGAAGAGTCGGGAGGGGGGGGGGGAATGTTTCAATATGCTTAATATGTATGGAGAAAAGCACATGATCATTTCATGAATGGTGAAACCTTCATGGCCACCATCATACTGGTGTACCCACCTGTGGAGAGGGGATACGAAGAAAAGAGATCAGTGAGGCACAGGTTCAGATCACTATAAAAGTTTGGTAAAATATCTTTCATAAAACTTGAAGAAAAAAAACAACCAGTAAGCCCGTTGGTTATATTCACTCGAATGCAACCAATACACTGATTGGTTGCATTTTTCCAGTTTTATAAAATAATATTTATAAAATTTAATATATGACATGAATGTCACTCTCCACTTGTTAATACAAGACATACAGAAGACTGGATGTTGTGAAGATATTTATTATTTGAGATGTTAATATATACGCTCTAGCGAAGGAAAATCTCTTGTGTAGCTTAGTGGTCAGAGCACTCGTCCGGCAATCGAGGGACCCGGGTTCGACTCCCGGTAGAGGCAGAGAGTTTTTTCCTTCCTTAAAAAATTAACATCTCAAATAATAAATATCTTCACAACATCCAGTCTTCTGTATGTCTTGTAAAATTTAATATAGTGTAATCCTGGCCTGAGAGGAGTGGAAAAACCCTCCCCCCCCCTTCAGTGGTTTGCAGTGGGGGTTTAATACTCAGTTTTCTCTGGTGTTTTCGTAATGAAAATCTGATATATGGTGAGTTTAAATACGAGGGTCCTCCAGAAAGTAACGTGCAATTGCGTATTTCGTGGCGCAGGTCACACAATCTTCATCATTCAAGGTTGTCTGGTATCCTCAACTATTTGATTTTTTTTTCTGTGAATATTGGTCGCAAAAGTTTATTTTTGCAGATTTTGCATTAATTTTAAATAAACATCTGACTAGCAATCCCACCGACTGTGAAGAGGGGGGATTGCCATTGATTTCACGTAGCAAAGTATCTAACGAGTGATGGGCATCCAAACCAAGTATCTTCATGCATATCAGTTCATTCTTCATTAAACATTGCACATCATCTTCTCACATGTCTTTCATTCATTATTGTATCGCCATACACTTCCTTTGATTGGTGATGAATTTCCGCAGGATTCACTTTTTAATTGTTCAAGAAATGAATAACTCCCCACACTTCACAGTCAAGAAGATTTAATCAGACAGTTCATTTTAAATTAGCACAAAATTCCCAAAACACAAATGTTTGCGACCAATACTCAAAGGAAACCAAAGAGAATAGTTTGGGGCCACTGAACGACCTTGAATAATAAACCTGCTGTCGTTACTTTCTGGATGACCTACATAATTTGAATGAATTGATTTTTTAAAGATTTTCCTGGTAGAGATGGGATGAATATTCGGCCCTTTTGCTGAATATTCTGTGAATATATATATATCTGTGTGAATCTAAACAGAACAAACTTAATTTTAAAAAGTTATATTAATTGGAATTTTTTGCATAAATTGAAAATTTACTGATTATATTTTATTGTGCAGTGTATATCCCTTCCTTTGGGAAAAGTTATGTCCCGGGGGAGGGGGGGGGATTTCTCTCTCCGACAGGAAAAACAAAACTGAAAATAGAATTCTGCTGCAATAAAAGGTAGAAGTGAGCATGAATTGCGCAAGTTCCATAACTGAAGGGTGTACAAGATTAGAAGACGAGAAATGTATTGAGCTAATGAAAGAGACAAAAAGGGGGGGGGGGAATAACATCTGAATAGGAAAAATAAGTTGTAAATTTTTTAGGATGCATTACTAGTTGACATTAAATAATGGTTGACATTTTCTTGATTAGCTGTAAAATTTTGTGACTAGTGTTAAAAAAAATGCATACAATATATCATCGGTAAATTTGATTGTCGGTATCGTGGCACTAAAAATATTTCAATTACCAGTTTTTTAATATATTAATAAATTAAAATTCTTTATCAATCATTTGAAATTTTCAATAATTTTATTTTTCATTAAAAACAAAAATTTTATTAATAATTATGATAAATTTTAAGAAAGATATTCGGCCAAGAAATATTCAGTATAGCCAAAACATTAACCAAATATTGAGTATTCGGCTAAATCACTATTCGTTCCATTCCTAGTTTTCGGTATTCCGGCGTACCCCTGGTCTGATATGCATATATTTCTGAGAGGAGGTTTTAGTTCTCTGTCTTTTTTCTTTTTATTTAGAAAATGTGTTTTGTTTCCATTTTGTTAATGCAAAACATAAGATATATTTTTTTTCCTATTTTGTAGCATGTCTACGACAGATCTCTTATGAATGGCTGCCATGCTGTTATGGCTCCGAACGGTAGTTTGACAGTTTATGCATCCCATGAAGATGGTAATTTTTCATATTTTTGTGGTTTTTTTTAGAACTGATATCATAAATATGTTAAAGCTATACCGAAGGTCTGTCCAGCCAAAAATTAATGTTTTTTTCAGAAAACATTGCCAACATTTCTGCACCCTCTTTTCTATTCTCTTCTACCTGTCTTTTTCTTAAGAACTGCTATGGTTCTAGTGATAACAGTGATGCCATTGGCGATAGTGTAAGTCTTCCATATCTTCAAGACATTTTCTGCATTTGCATCTTCGTCTATTGTATGCACAATCATCTCCATTGTGTGACATGTATAGTGATCCATGAATGCTTGTATTATCCCACGATCAAGGGGATGAATGATAGATATTGTATTAGGAGGCATATAAAGGATTTATGAATATCGCTTGGAAGTTTAGGCACTAAAAATGGCTGAAATAGACAAGCAAAAAAGGCACTAAAAATGCCTAAAATAGCGCTAAAAGAAAGGCATAATTTTTTGAAGGAAGAAAAACAACTAAAAACAAAGGTATTAAGGGTTAAGCCCTGAGTACACCTAACTGAACAATAGCTCTGAATTGTTGAGGAACTTTTGGGTTATGAGGTTGCGTGATTTGGATAAAATGTTGGATTCAGGATAATTGATAAATTTCTAAAAATAATTATTTATTTACAACACGGAACATAAGACGAAATAAAAAATCTACGGAGCGACACGTTAAGCTCTTGATGGTTCGATCGCTTCTCCCGCGATTTCCCGCGTGACAATCCAATGGCATCGGCTTTACAAGTGCCGCCATCTGTGAGATAAAATACAAATCGAATCTCACCACATGAGTTTCCCCCCAGTGAAGGAACATGGTGAGAGAACGATAAATGAGATACAAAATGAAAATGTGATACAAAAAATTAATCATAAGATGCAGAATAATAGATGTGCAAGACATAATACAATGATGCATAAGATGCAGGAAATCATGTGCAATAAGTAAACACTTAAAAATATACGATGCAAAATGTACAATTAAATGCAGAAAATTCAATAAGCTGTAAAAAATATATATCGGATGCATAATATAAATGAGATGCATGAAATACAAGATGCAAAAAAAAATCAATGAAATGTAGAATTATATGATGCAAAAAAATATTATGATGCACAATTCGAAACAAAATTAATTTCGGTTATCAGCCTAGGACTGAATTTGACTTTTCTGCCAGACCTAGTGACATATGGTTGTACTGGCACAGTGTCATTTTTCTTTTCTTCGAGCTTGTTTTTGTCAAGTTCCACACAGACATCGTTAAAGATAAATGCGGGTTTCACTCTGTCAAGTGAAACACAGGTCTTTCTCCCATTTACATTTAAAGTGATATTTTTTTCATTACGAGAAATCACTTCATGGGGTCCAGTATATGGTTGTGTCAAAGGTGGTGTGATCTTGTCAATTCGAAGAAACACATGTGAGCAAGTTTGCAGTTGAGGATGCACATAAATTTTGGATTGACCATGAGGTGATGTTTTGCATGGTTTGATACTATTCATACGCTCTCTGAGCTGTTGTACGTATGTGTATGTTGATGAGAGCTGACCGGGTGTATCCGTGCAGAGATCTGCAGGTAATCTCAAAGATGTACCAAAAACTAACTTGGCACTAGAGGCTTTGATATCCGGCTTGACGGCTGCCCTGAGACCAAGTAAGATGGCTGGCAATGTGACGGTCCACTTTGGATTCTCATGTGCCTTCAATGAGCTTTTTAAGACACGGTGGAACCGTTCGACCATGCCATTGGCCTGTGGATGGTAAGCAGTGGTACGAATCCTGCTACTGCCAAGCAGGTTGATCAGTTCTCTGAAGAGTGATGATTCGAACTGCCGTCCTTGATCGGTTGTTATGGTTGATGGACATCCATAACGGGAAATCCAACCATCGAACAAGGCACGACAAACTGTGTCTGCTGTGATGTCTGCTACAGGTATGACTTCTGGCCATCTGGTGTAGCGATCAATTACTGTTAAGCAGTATGTCTTTCCTTCTGAAGGAGGCAGAGGTCCAACCAGATCGATATGAATATGAGAAAATCTTGCATCGGGTGTTGCAAAGGTGCCTAAAGGTGTTTTGGTATGCTTATGAACCTTTGAGCGTTGGCACTCATTGCAACACTTTACCCAATCTTTGATGTTCCTTCTCATGTTAGGCCAAACGTATCTTGCAGATATTAGCTGAGTAGATGATGTTACACCTGCATGAGCAAGATTGTGGAAATGATGAAAAATAGTCTTGCGGAAGCTCGCTGGAACAAATGGTCTTGGTGAGCCTGTAGACACATCACACACCAGTTCCGTTGCGGTAAATGGACTTGGCATTGACTTGAAAGTCAGTGAATTAGAGTTGTCTTGCTGTAACTGTTTTAATTCAGGATCCTCTCGTTGAGCAGTTGCAAAAAGGGCAAAATCCAGGAATGGTGATTTGGAAATCGAGTTGATTTCTATTCTTGAAAGAGCGTCAGCTACCACATTATCTGCACCTTTAGTATGACGAACATCAGTGCTGAATTGCGAGATGAAGTCGAGGTGTCGCCATTGACGTGGGCTGCATTTATCAGGATTTTGCTTGAAGGCAAAGACAAGAGGTTTCTGATCGGTGAAAATTATGAATTCACGGCCGTCTAGCATGTGCCGGAATCTTTTGACAGCAGTGTACATTGCTAACAGTTCTCGGTCGTAAGTGGAGAACTTCTGTTGACTCTTTGTCAGTTTCATGGACAGGAATGCAATGGGTTCCCATCCTTTTCCATTTGATTGCATTAGCGAACCACCGACTGCTAAATCACTGGCGTCGACCCAAAGACTTAGCTTGGCACCAGGAATTGGATGGTGAAGTAATGTTGCACCCGCTAAGGCTTGCTTCGCATCGATGAATGCTTGCTCGGCTGGATCAGTCCACTGAAGGATATCAGCTGGCTTGGTTTGAGTAGCTCTTTTGGATTTCTTTTTGTTTTTTATTCCCTCCAAAAACTTGTGTAGAGGTGTTAAGATGTGTGCAGCTCTGGGCACAAAACGACGATAAAAGTTGAAGAGACCAAGAAAACGTCGTAATTGAGTGATGGTTTTTGGCTTAGGAAAGTTCAGGATGCAATCAACACGATCTGTTAAAGGCTCGATGCCAGATCCAGAAACTTGGTAGCCCAAAAATTCAATTGATGAAACACCAAATACACATTTAGAGGGCTTGATGCTGAGGCCATATATTTGCAGACGTTCGAATAACAACCTTAGATGTTCGATGTGCTCTTCTGGTGATTTCGAGGCTACCAGTATGTCATCAACAAAGGCATATACAAATGGAAGTCCACGAGTGACCTCGTCAATAAACCTTTGGAATGTGGCTGCAGCGTTGCAAAGGCCAAATTGCATTTGAGTGCTCTCGAACAACCCAAATGGTGTGATAATAGCACTTTTATGGACATCTTCAGGAAGTATAGGAATCTGATGATAGGCCCTGATGAGATCTATGTGGGAAAAGATTTTACTACCATGCAATTCAGATGTAAAGTCCAGAACATTTGGAACACTGTACCGGTCTTTCACAGTCTGTGCATTTAAAGCTCGGTAATCACCAACTGGACGCCATTCATCACTGTCATTTTTCGGGACCAAGTGCAGAGGTGATGCGTAGCAGCTGTTAGATGGTCGTAAATGGCCGAGGTCAAGCATCTGCTGAAATTCTTGCTTCACGATTTTCAATCGATCAGGAGCTAGACGTCTTGGTTTGGCATGCACAGGTGGACCAACAGTCTCAATATGATGCACGACAGAGTGTTTCACAGGTTGTCCTGGTTGTGGTGGTTTGATGATGTCGGGAAACTTGCTGAGAAGGCTGTGGTAGATGGTGTCACCTTCGATGAGTTTGATTGAGTGAACTTCTGCAATGTGAAGATCACAGTCAGTATTGAGTTTTGTTGTCCTATCCAGCAAACATCGTCGTCGGAGATCCGGAACAAGATCAAAGTTGAACAGAAAGTCTGCCCCAATGATGGGTGTGGAAACATTAGCCAGTAGGAAAGTCCAAGTGAAATTACGACGGAGATTGAAATCTAATGTCACCCTCTTTTGACCATAAACACTAATGGATGAAGCATTAGCAGCAGAGAGCTTCATAGTGGCGTCACGGCGTCGTTGTGATGGTGATGCTGGAAGGATAGAAACATCGGATCCAGTGTCAATCAGGAATCAAATTTTGGAATTTCTGTCCATGGTAAAAAGGCGACGAGATGCCTGTGGCAAGGAGCATGTCGCGATTACTCCTCGCCCGCCCCGTTTTTTTGAAACTTGCACGGCGACACGCACTTTTTGGCGTTGTTGCCGAATTTGTTGTGATACCAGCAGTTTTCCGATCGTGGATGCGGACTGCGCGCACGTGAGGTACGTTGGCGAGAGTTGCTACGCGAACGCAGGACGTTTTTCAACTCGCGGCGTAACTGAGCCACTTCGTCCCGAAGTTGCGCGACGGAATCCGGCTGTTGCGGTTTCTCAACTGCGTCAACATGCTGAGGGTTCACTTCATGAATTTTGTCGGCGAGTTGAGCAGCTTTCTCGAGAACGAGTGGAGTGACAGCAGCGAGAATGGACTGAGTTGATGCCGGTAGGTGTTGGAGAAAAAGCTCCATCAGCAATTCGTCGGAGACAGAATGCGATTCTGCTCGTCGTCGCAATTCGCGGAGCATGTCGGATGGTTTCCGATCTCCCAATGACCCGCATGTTAAGAGCTTTCGAAGTTGAGTGGACGACGACTCGCTCGACCGTTTAATGAGTTCCGATTTCAGCCTTTCATACGGATCCGTGGCCGGCGGATTAACGAGAATGTCTCTGACAAGAGCCGCACTTTCCGGAGGCAGATTCGCGACAACATAGTTGTACTTTGTGACAGATTCGGTTATCGGTTTCGGAACAGCGAGAGCGAAAGTGCTTTCACACATGATAAACCACAGCGCTGGATCATGGTGGTTAAAAAGTGGTACCTGAACGGCACTTACTTCCATGATGAAAATCCAGGAAAAGTGATGTCAAGTTCCGGAAAGCGAAAGTTCACTCACGGGAAACACCAGTAGATTGCCTCGTGCTGCAGTGAAGAAACTGGAACTTGTTTGAAGTCCGCGGTCACCATACTTTGGGTTATGAGGTTGCGTGATTTGGATAAAATGTTGGATTCAGGATAATTGATAAATTTCTAAAAATAATTATTTATTTACAACACGGAACATAAGACGAAATAAAAAATCTACGGAGCGACACGTTAAGCTCTTGATGGTTTGATCGCTTCTCCCGCGATTTCCCGCGTGACAATCCAATGGCATCGGCTTTACAAGTGCCGCCATCTGTGAGATAAAATACAAATCGAATCTCACCACAAACTCAATCAAGAGTGGTCTTTTGTCATTGAGGAAACTGAAGGTGATCAATGTGAAACTGTGGGAGTGAATTGAACTGCCAGTCTACTTGTGCTGATTCCTCTCTGTATATGAATGTCACGTTAATGTAATGCCCACATAACATCATCCACGTTGCAAAGTGCAAAACACACAGCTTGGCATTTGAAAAATGTGTTTTGCTATTTTTTTTCTTCATGGAAAAGCAACTAATATATTTATCTAATACATGAAGTTATATATATATGTTTATCAGTATCTCGGTATAACAGGATAAAATCTCCCCATATATACATTGATCTCTCACTTATACATTTCTCTCAGTTATAAGAGGATTTTATGAACTCCTGGTCAAAGGTATAGCATAATAATGCTATACCATTACATTTACCATGCATTTATGCACCCCTCTCACTTATGCGTCTTTTTTTCCTTGTTCCCTTGCACAGACGCATAAGTGACAGCTCATTGAATTCATCAACTGCTGTTTGATTCATATCTTAGGCCTAGTCTTTTATCTTTATCATATTCTACTATGGTAGATTTGATAGTAAGATTAGCTTTTTTTTGGTTTGGACATTCAATTCAAGTTATTGTAGAATTTAATTGATTCTGCCATGGACATTGCTCATTGCTGTGAAAAATCCAAATAATTTCATATGTTTAGGCCAGTTCTTCACAAATTGAAGAAAATTTCAGGTACCAGCAAAATTTCTTAAGAGCCAAGAAAGATCTTTATCTAAAAAACGGTAATAATTAATTAACTTGAATTAATGTCTTTTTTTTTTTTACTTCTTAAGGGCGTTATGAGTAGCAGTATACCTGTGTTGACAATAGCTCTGAATTATTGAGGAACTCAATCAGCGGTGGTCTTTGGTCATTGATGAAGCTGAAGGTGATCAACGTAAACTGTGAGAGTGAATTGAATGGCTGGTCTAATTTTGTGTCATCCATAGACTCCAATTTAGCAATCATATATAGAAAATTTTATAGGCGCCAATACTAGGGCGGACAAATCTTCAAAAATTTACAAGTCCGACTTAAAACTACATGCTCGAAACTGTATTTTATGTGTTAGCATCATGCACATGGATATAAGTAAATACCCTGGATATGTCAGAATAGATTTGCCCATCCCTGTTTGCCAATTGCCCAACCAATTTCATTGTCGTTATGGTCACCTGGGATTTGCCATGTCCTGGTATGGGCTTACATGTTGACAAATTTAGAAATGGTACAAGTTCTATCAAATATTTGATTTCAGGATAGAATTTCAAGTTTGATTTTGTATATTCCCTTAAAATGAAGAGGCTTTTTAAAGAATATGAGACTTAACAATTTATTATACATGTATAACTTCATCATGTTACAACTATTTGGAATATGAGTTATTTATTGCTTATTTGAGACTTGATTCCTTGAATATGTTTACATCGGAAGAATGCAGTTGCCGGGGCTGGGGGATATGATCAAAGTGCTTAAAATTGTCAATGGGATGGATGGGGTGGACCATGAGTTATTAAATACACCATCAATCAACTGCTTTGACAAGGGTACACCAGTATTGTTTAATAGGGTTCAAACCTTACTGTCGTTACAGTGGTGGTTGGCTGAAGTTGGTTTCCTGTGGTTCCCAATTTTAATGTGTGAATGCAAGCAGACTTCCTCAGTTGAAAAGTCTTTCGACAGAGAGCAACAAACCTACAATGGTTAAATTGTCAATTATTACACCTCACTCATAGTTAGAAAAATTAATGGCAGGTGACAGCACTACACATAACACAGAAACAAAAACTTTGTGTTAAGTTCACAAAACGGACACGTACATTCCAACATGTACCAATTCGTTAGAAGTTCCACACAGGAATGTGGACAAGGTGCATGTGTGGTTTAGTAGTAGTATTGTTTAATAAAGGGCAATTCCAGGTTCTGGTGTCGCAGGAAGTTTATCTCTAATAGGGTTGTGAATAAATGGAATGCCTTACCTCTGGGGTTGTGAATTCTAACATGAGTGACACATTTAAAAAGAAATACGATAATTATATTGAGATAAATCGAGAAGCTATTCATACTTAGATAAGACAATCATAATGTTTTCTATGGACAGTGCATTATAGGCCTATAGTATTATCAATTTTTTTCACGATATATGCTGTACATTTTAGTTATGTTTGATAGCCATATTTTTTTTTATGGGTATAATTTTTTCAGCCACTTCACAGGAGAATTTGCCTGTTGTGTTCGATTTCTTGATGTGTTTTTATTTTATTTTTTTGTTCATTGTTTTAAAGAGAATTTGCGTTACTTCAATCTTTTCCATTTAGAAGGAGCGTGATATTTTATTGTCCCAAAAAACCAGAGAGAATGTTCTCATTATTATAACAATGATTTGAAAATTATTAATTGTCATGATGTAGAGGGGATTGGAACTTTATTATTATTTTTTTATCTTTTGAAAGAATTTGCTCATTTCATGGCGTTTTTTAATTATTTCAGAAATCAAACATCAAGGTGATGCTATTTTTCATGAAGTCAGTTCTATAAGCTCATTGCACAACAGATACACAAGAAAGTTGGTTAATGAATGCCACGGTGAGTAATCTATTTTGAATATAGAACAAATACAATGAACTTTGAATTTCATTAGAAATACTTCGCTATACAATGACTACTAAAAGTACAGTAGAACCTCATTATAATGAACAGTTAAAAAAATTGTAATATTAGTAAAGGACGCTTATTTTTATCTGATAAGTTTTACATTTTCTAAGCAAGTTTTTTAACATGCATTATTGTGTTGTTTTTCGTAGACATGGATGCGTTGCATTACTCATACCATTTGCCAGCCATAAAAATTAAGATTAATAGAGTGTATATGTATAAATATTTTTCAGTCAAATCTGTGTTTAAGCTTTTTTTAAATTTGATATACAAAGCATGCCACTTAATGTGATCACATCGGGACTCAGGGATCCTGATAACTATATATGATAAAAATCCCAGTAGCAAGTTCAATGACCATGATGGAGCAAATGCGAGCTGATCTCCCCATTAAAAAGTCTCGCCACAGAGAGCAACAGGCCTACAATCAGTACAGATATGCAATCCTTACACTTCACTTCTAAAATATAGATGGCATCACTGAAAAATCGGACAACACAAGATATGCATTCAGACAATAGTCTGAGTACATATCTAGTGTTGTCCGATTTTTCAGTGATGCCATCTATATTTCTCTTATAGGTACACACATACTTACACTTCTGGCACAACTCACTAGGTAGAAAATTGCCCATGGTGATAGACCTAAGTTGTGCTCAGTTTGAAAGAAAGAAAAAAAAAAATCAAACGTGCTACACATAGCTGGATCATAGTAGCTATTAAAGCCTGATTAGTACGGTGTGAGTGCAAGAATTTTTTGCCAAAAGGGGGCCTTCTCACCTCCTACATAGTCTCGCAGATCGATAACTTGTAGAGAAAAATGACCGGTTCAATATCAGCTTCAAAATATGCAAATAGGAAAACCTGTCAATGCAAAAAAATTGATAACATAAACCAAAGGCTTGATTACTATAAAAGTTTTTCAATTTTATGATATTGGTCTGTTCCACAATTTTTGGGAGGGATAATAATAATACCCAAATGATAACATTATTCATGATTCTAATAAGCTGTGTTAACTGTATAATAAATACTTGTTATAGCTAACTATTGCATTTCATTGATGCCCACTTTGTTACATTACACCCCCCTCTACCATTTATTTGTTATAAACCAGACTTTCATTAAAACGGGAAAACCTGCAGTTTGTATTAGTTCATTAGGATTTGAGGTTCTACTATATAATGAGAACATTATATCACTTTTGAGTGATGCCTATAATGGCTAGTGCAGTGACTCTTAATCTCTTATTTACCATGTACTTTTTACATATTCTCTGACTTGTGGACTCTAATATTTAAGGTAGAAATTATTTATCTTCTTCAGAACAGTGGTTCCAGAAGTGCATTGGGTCATGCAAATGAACTGGGGAGGGGTCACGAGAGATTATCCGAAACAAAAAAGTCCACAAACAAGAAATTAATTTGCATTTTTCACAACGTACATATTTTTATATGTACGTTGTACAGAAGTTGATATGTACAAAAGTATCATAACCCCGAGCCGAGATTATAGTATTATTTTGCAGGAAAAAACAAACCCCCCTCTTCAGAAGAAAAAAAAAAATCATCCCCCCCCCCCTGAGAAAATTCTGCGTACACTTATGTGTGTCTATGTTATGAACAATCTTAATAGTCTATCAACAAAATTAATAGTTAATTTCAAGCAAAGAATCATTTGGAAATTAGATGATTCTTTCTAAATCATACTGTACATTAAAATCAAGAATGTATACTTCCCTACAATTTTAATTTCATACTAAAACAGCACTGCCAACTAAATATTGAAATATTGAAAAGTAATTTGATTTCATTCATCACTGATAACACAATTTGGAACTGAGTTAAAAAGGCGTTCCAGAAAACGTTTTTGAGGCAGCACATTTATTAAAAAAAATAGGGAATATTCAGGAAAACCAAGACACGTGGTGACACACATGTAAAAATCCACATGTGTGTCACCTCATATGGTCACCAATAAATTTCTTGTCCAAAGGGGGTTATCACTAACTGCTAAGCTTAATAGAAATAGAATTTTTGGTGAATACAATTTTGACAAACAAAAAACACATTTTGCTTATTTTTTTGTAGAAAAGAGTTGGGTCAGAGCTGAATTCGGATGTCGTATTGAGTTGAATGCCTTTTTGGATCATTGTATTGGATGAAAAATAGCATGCGATGAATGGGAAGACATTCAGGACTTATTGTCCTGGTTGCTAAATTCTAATCCCAATTAAGCATGGTCGTTAAAATGAATCTTGACTTGCATTAAGAAAATTATTTGTATCATGTGCACATCAATAATTACGAACAATATTTCTATTAATCAAGAATCATATAAAAATATGTTAAATTTTTGCTTAAATGAACATGCGCTGATAATAATAAGCTTGAAAAAATTTCTATTCTGTATTCTTCAGGTATATTCCTTTCTGCTACACGTCTGAGTAAGAGCAGTGATGAAATGGCTCTCCATCAGAGGTAATTTTTGTGCATAAATTGTCCTCACACTTGAATTGTAATTATTTCATATGCATACTCTGTAGAATTAATTCCACTGATGGTTTTGAAACTCAAATTCTTATAGCATTTACTTTTTACCAAAGAGTTTGTCTTTGCTAAGATTGATATTTCATAATTAATTTTTATACCCCCATTATTTATTATATTATTCTGAACATCATACTTGGATGTGTGTATAGCTTAATAGTTTCAAAATAATTTATGGCTTTGTATCAATTTATTTTTCAAGCATAAAGAAGATGAGTCAGAAATATCATTCAGTGTTGCTGGCATGCATGGAAGACTTGGAAAGTGCTGAAGGTAAAAAAAACAACAAAAAACATTATTCTATGTACATTAGGGCTTGACAAATTGAAAAAATATTTAGGCACCAGTCCAATTCCTTAGGAGCCCAGCATGGTATTTTTCACATGAAAAATGGTCCTAAATAATGTTTTCTTTTACCTTTCCTATGCTGAACGATGTAGAATAATGAGATTAGAAAATTTTGTTTCACTCTTATACTCCAGTATAGAAACCACATTTGAAAAACTTTGGGCACCAATGCGATTTTCTAGTCACCATGGTAACCTGGTGCCTGGAATTTGTCCAGCCCTGATGTACGTGATCAATCTATCAAAGTGGAAGTAAAGTGAGAAATGAATATCATTTAAAAAATGGGTGCACAAACTCCAGCTGCGAGCCAAGATAACTCATTCAGGAATTTTCTCCAGCCTACATATCATTTAAAAATATTTATATGTTATTACAGTGAAGCCTGTACAAAATGGACTGACTGAGACAGAAACAATATTCTGTTTTAAACCAATTTCCATTTTATAAAGGCTCACATCAAAGCACGAATCATGGAATATAAACTATCTTTTGATTCCGTTCAAGATAGGTTTCGTTGTGTATTGAAATGTGATGTGGAATATAAAGTAAATGTGTAATGTGTGCAGAGAAAAAACAGGATTTTGTGAACTATGAATATTAATCAAGGAAACAGTTATTTTCCGAAGTCACCTCAGCACAATATCCGGAAAATAACTGTTTCCTTGATATCTCGGGCTGAGAAAGAAAGCCATCTATCTCACTGTGAATATTAATGCTCACAAAGACTGATAGACTTATTGAAACAATGTTTAAATCAATTTTGTGAGTATTTTCTCTTCAGTATTTGGCCTCTCAAAGAAGCTCCGTATTATAATGTGTATAAGAAACCCCTGATTTTTATGGGCTTAAAAATTTGGAAAAAAGTTGAAAAGATATATCTATAATATTATCCATGTGTATAAGGAACCGTCCTATATTTTTGGCAATAAGGGGGGTTCCTTTTACGCATTAAAATACAATAATTTAAGTAATTTTTCTGTTAACGATGAATGGTAAGGCCCACAATAATATTTCTGAATAAAAAGAATGGCCTGCAAGCCAAAAAATTTGAGTACCATGATGCAAGACTTGGTTTTGATTTAGGAAAAATCATGTGAATCATGATGGTACTAACTCTATAAATAATTCTGTAGTTTTTATATTAAGATAACCAGAAGAAATTGGTATTAGTGCCTGAAATTTTCTTTGCGTATTTACTAAATTGTAGGCCGAGAGCAGCACAAAATGTTTGTAATTTATACAGCCTATCTGCCAACATGAAAGAGTCACTATGCCTCTGTAAAAGTCAAAAGGTGCATTATTTTGGACCTTTTCTTTCAGGAAAAAAATTTTTGGCACCTAGATTGTCCAGCCCTGCAGATAACACAAAATATATCAATTATATTGCCTTCATTGATCATTTAAAATCTTTATAGTTACGTTTATTTTTTTACATGTTTGTTAAATGTATTTCCTTAAGTAAATGAAAGAAATGAGAAGGATTTTTTAAGCATGATTATCAAAGTCAACTGAAATAATTTTCTGATCTTAATTAAAATCATCACATACATTATGTAGAAAATTTTGTAATGATTAAGTAAAAATTATGTAAATTGAGAGCCCGCTTAATAATTTGTTGTATTTTTTTTACGCATGGAGCAGCTGCTGATTATCTGTCTGAGGAAGATATAGTAACTTTGGTATGTGTGTGTGTTATTCAAAATTCTCTCAAACTTCTTTAAAATGTTTTTATTATTTTTACAATGAATGAAATTTTTTTCATACTTTTATGATAAAATTTTCTCTTTTTTTCCTATTGCAGAAAACAATGTTTTCAGAGATCGAATTAATTTGGAGCCTGATAGAAATATTACTTTTTGATATGCGTTCTAGTAAGTTTTGATTGATATTTTTAATATTGTGTCATAAATAGCTTTTTTGTTAACCTTTAACTGGTAATGGTCTTTTTAAGTTATTTGCAAACTTCTACTGTGAAACCTAAGGCGAACACTGTAGGAGATGGAAACCTATCTTAAACGAAATTAAAATATAGTCTGTTCAATGATTAGTGCTTTTATTTGCACCCTTATAAAATGGAAATTTGTCTAAAGTGGAATATTATTTCACCCTCTTGATGCTTCATTTCGTACAGGTTTCGCTGTTTCTCTTAAAAACTGCCTCAGTTTTAAATTTAATGCAACAGTGGCTCCGATCCAACAGGCTCTTATTGAGACTTGAATTTCTCTGGAATTGATTAATGAAATAATCTGATAAACCTATATGTGGAAGTTGTTAAAGGCTGAAAAAAATAGTTTGAGTATATTATATTGTGAGAGGACACGCATCTCTATGTAAGAAATTTTTATTGGTTTGTAAGTATCATAAATTTCATCTTTACAATAAGTTAAATATTTGATACAAATAAAAATAAAGTAGTATTATCTCAAGTTAGGAGTTTATTTCCTTCCTGGGGTTGTACTACCTGCTGATGCTTATTCTCATCCGATTTGAATTATAAGCATTGGTTCATAAGCATGATGTTAAGAATAATCCGAAAAACAATACCAAGGAATTATTGTTAGGTTCACTCCTTAACGTCACGTGGCGTGAAAGAGGGAAAATCAAAGAAATCACTTTCTACACAGGGGAAAGCAATTTTTCCCTTTGGCCAATTGACCACTGACCAATCAAAATTAAGCTTGGGATATACAACTACTACTATACATTTACTGAATTTTTTGTTCAGCGATGGTGGCAATGCAATTTATCTTTAATGCACGTGCAGAACATTTGTTGTTATTTTCTTTCCACATTCTTTAACGTCAAAAATGGAAGGTGTTAGCGGGCTCTATCGGCTAGATACTTTTTTTTTTTTTTTAAATGGGGATGATGGAAAATAAAAGGAAGTGTATGAAGAGTGTGAAGAGTTATATTTCTATAAAATTAAAATATATTTTAAAGCGTGTAAATATTATTCAGAAGGATATTTCATCATCCTAATTGATTTGTTGAAGTTCTTTAAGCCATACTTCATGAGAAGCTACGAAAATCACATTGGAATAAAAATGTATTGTTGTCCTCCATTGCCTATTTTGATGGACGTGGGTGATTATTACTTTTCTTCATTTATTTTATATATATATATAATTTTATGATAATATAATTGTATCATCGAGAAATATGGCATGAAAAAAAATCTCGTGAGGAAAAATAGCTGTAGAGGGAATTATATCATTATATCGAGTATCCTTGTAGCGAGGTTTCACTGTACTACACTTGGATTTCTAATTGAATCAGCCAACGAAATTGCATTGTTTTCTCTCATCTCGTAATGTGAATTTCCAAGTCCAAGAAATAAATTTTTGAATAAATAAATAAAATACGATCATCCGATGTGCTTAAGAAGTGGGTCTGCCCTATCCTTATCGTCATCCGAATATTCAGAGAAATACCATGCTTGTTTTCGGAAGAAGAATGCCGCTAGTACGGAAATTTCCCTTTCATGCTTATATTGTCATAATCGACGCAGATATGGATCAGATTCCTGATAAGCATGAACAGATAGTACAGCCCCTGAATGTTATTTGTATCATGAAAATCTTGTATCTTAAAGCAGAACTTTCCCCCTTTGAAAAGATCTCAATTCATTCCAAATCTTTACAATATTAAGACTAGCTCAAAAATAAATTAGAATCAGTTTACAGTGTATTTCATGCTGAATAAAAGTAGTTTTGCTTACAAGATAAACATGCTTTGTTAAACTCTGACAGCTTTTAATTCCTCACAGTTCTACAGCTTGTGTGTGTTGAATGAGCTTCTCTTATGTTCCAAGCTCATAAATATTTTCTATTTGCCCTCAAGTACCATAATTTTTTTTAATCAAATATTCTTTGCTTGTAGCTGTGATGTATAGATGCCATACTGCCATAGGCTACATGTATATATATAATTTATAATTTCTAAATTTAGCAAGTTTGCCAAGTATGCCTCAGACCAACAAAATGTTTAAATAAATTATTGAAGCCAGAAATTGTGTAACCTATTGAATCACTTTAATTTTATTATCATACATTGTTGTGATAAAAAGAATTATAATCTATATCAGATAGAATCTGAGAATATCAATTTATGTTTTGGTATTGCACATTTCTAGATTCTTAACTTTAATTCAAAACCAACTGAAAAACAATGAAGCCATGCTATAACACTATAAGCATCACTTGCTTATCATTTATCATTGCATGTTGATGCAATGATTGATCATAAATAGAGACAAGCACCATCAAATTTTTTTCTCATGACATTTGCATTGACATTTTCCACAATTAATTGTAGCAGAGCCAAAAGTTTTAATATTAGAAAATGTTCAGAAAGTTACAGCGATGTATATGTAAATTGTCTATTCTAAATTCTGTGACTAGCATTGCCTTTTTGTAAAGCTAAATAAAAATTTTTTTTTTTAGTTCCAAGTGACCTGGAAAGTCAAGGAATATGCAAATATTCTACAAAAGTCAGAGAAAAATTCTGTGAAGCAAAAAAACAAACTCCAAAAAACTTTTAACATGAAGATTTTAAATTATTTATCTTTCTTCAGGAGTTTTGGTTTGGCAAATTATCAAACAGATTTTACTGTGTGAACCCATTTTAACTCTTTCAGCCCCTGTATGCAAGTGGGAGGAGGTTGCTTTTTCGCTCTTAAAATATTCTTTTCAATAGCTTCGGGAGTTCACCCTTATTTTAAGGATTGTGTGTGTGTTGATTATTGTTGAAGTTAAAGCTAACTCCCTGAAGTTAAAGTATACCTACAGTGAGCAAAAAGAACCTTCATGTTTGTTGGTACTAGATCTGAAAGAGTCAAGATTCTTGTTTGCTTAAATTCTTAACGTTCTTCTGTTCATGTATATTTTTGTTGTAATTGACAGGCACATTAGTTGTATATCGACTTCTTGAGTGGATTCAGTGGCACTTTACAGATGCTGAAAAGATGTCTCAAAAAATCCTTGAATTAGATGAACCATGCGAACATTCTAAATATTGGGATACTGTGAGTTTTTTGGTTAAAATATAAATGATGCCAAGAGATATAAATGATGTTTATATTTTACACCCTGAAGTCTCGACACTTTGTGAAGTGCTCAGACATTAAACATTCTCATGAAAGCATTTCTGTACAGAGATTCTTTTCTTTACTTCTCTTTTACTGTTTAGCATCTACATTCTGGTAACATGAATAAGGGTCACAGCCCTCTTACTATGTTCAATATAATTTTAGTCCACCCTAATCTGTTACTTACCATTTAAGTGCCATTGATCTATAGACATTTTTCCTTGCCACTTTCATCAGTAGTGCTCTTCATGATTATGTTTAAATTGTGTCTCAACTTTTGAAATTGAACATTCTTTTAAAAGGTTCCTTAACCCTTTAGGACCAGGAAAATTTCTTAAGGTATGAATAAGGTAAAAAGTCAAAACATCATTAAAAATACTATTTAACCATTGATTTATTAGAAATTTTTTCTCACATACTTTTGATTAAATATGCTATGCTATGCTGGTACACAATTTTACATATCTCTAATATTTTATTTTTTAAACATTTAAAAAAAATACATTAAAAACAGCTTACATGCATGATAAAATGACATGGCATCAATGTAACCATGCAATATTAAAATTAAAATGAAGAAAATGGTTCATTTCATCGAATGAACTAAAAGAGTGAAATTGCATTGATTCGTTCATATTTAAAATTTAATTTCAAATTTAAATTTTCAAAAATTCAAAAAAATTTATATTATAAATCAAATTTTTATGAAGGGATCTGGAATCTTTTAGTTCATTTTATGGAATGAACCATTTTCTTCATTTTAATTTCAATATCAAATGGTTACATTGATGTCACTTTATCATGCACAAAAGCAGTTTTTAATGTATTTATTGAAAATTATAAAAAAATTAAGTATTGAAGATATGTAAAATTTTATGCCAGTATATAGGATAGCATATTTATTCAAAAATATGTGGAAAAAATTATAATACATCAATGGTTAAACACTATTTTTCATGTTTTGACTTTTTTACGTGTTAAGAGGTATGTGACTTCTTTAAGTATTTCTCCCACATGATCGTTCAAGCTTAAGCTTAAAGGGATAAAGAAGATTATTGCCATTTGTACCTATTTATTCTCTGGGTTAGCCATAAAATATTTCTTTCCTAGACCTTTATTTTGTAATGTAGTCAAGTGCCACACTTTCTGTTTAATATTTTTTTGATCTTTCTAACTTGCTTTTTTTAAAATTATGTCTGTTATCACAATATACAATTACTAATATACTGTATATACAGGGTGTCCTCAATAGTCAACTAGTGGAATTTAAATCTACAATCTAGTAAGAGACAAATGCAAGAATCTTTAAGAAACCATCCTATACAACTCTGAAGTGTGTAATGTGAAAGGTTCGATCAGCATAGCAAACTCAGTTCTGTAGCAGAGTCTACGCCAACAGGGTGTTTTATCGTCAACAGTTCATTATCAAAGTTCATTTTTTGAACAATAAATCCTTTAAAAGAAATGAGAAGACTGTTTTATGAGAGAGGTTTGGTAAATAGTGTACTCTAACTGACCCAGCAATCAATTGAATAGTCTGCGGTTTTGTAATAATCACACAATATTGAGAAAGATATGCAGTGAACAAAAACCATTGTTACGCCCTAGCAGTTCAGGAGGGCACATTGAACATTCATTGTAAAAAAATCAAATACATCAGTTTTTTAAAATTTTTTTTAAACTTCACTAGTGCTTTATTTTGAGACACCCTGTACATTGAATTCAACAACTGAAGTCTAGACTTTTTATGGAGTGTTTTTGAAGACTACTACTACTAGACCATACATGCATATCGTACACATTCTTGAGCAGAATTTCTCATGCATTGGAACATGTCAAAATGTGTTGTACGAGTGTATGCGTAGCCCCATGTTGTCAAACTCATGCTTGTTTTGTGTTCTCACTGGTGCTGTTTTCAAATACTGCACTTCGACAAAAAAAATATATATATATATGTTCTGAAACATATGTTCAAATTAATAACTAAGTGGGAAAACAAAACAGCTCCACCTTACTTATGAATTGTGCCATTTCATCTGCAAACTGTGCGTACAACATGACAAATCATTATTACATATTAGGAAATTTCTGAAAACTCATTATACTTCACCTCAACACTAATCAAATTTTGCATCTCTTAGATGTCTTCAAGAAAAAGTATTCATCTGGAAGACAGGCAGCGCTTCTCATATAAAAAGCACTTGTGTCTCTGATATCATGAATATGTTAGAGCTACATATATCTTGTACATTTTAGCATTCACAGATTCATCATAAGTTCCCCATAGGAATCTTTAGAAGTAGTAGAGGCAAAATTATAGTTTAGTTATAGCAATGAGTTTGTTCTCTGTACATATTTTCAATGACAAAATATTTTTCACCAATGTATGAATTGTAGAAAATTGTAGAATTTTGAAGCATAAATTATAGATCTTGAACCTATGAAGGTTGGAATTTTAAATAGGTGACAGATAATCCTCTCGCCTTCACAAAAACATCCATAGTAAATCGTTCTTATGCATCGATTTTGTTTTCACATTGAAAATTACTACATGTTTTGTTTATATATTGAATATTAGGTGCTACAGTTTGTGCTGCAAGGTAATATAAATAATGCCAGGTCTCTATTGAAGTTACATAAGTCAAAAAACAGGGAAGATTTCTTAAGTATGGATGAGCTGCTTCGGAAAATGCCTACATATTATGTAAGTGAAGGATGAATGCTATCCATTCCTTTGTGCTGTCCTCTTTTTTTCTTTTTTGTATCACATCTTACTTTGAAATGTAAAAATTGTTTTTCTTCTTATAATTTAGTCAGGAACAAATATGTCATGGAATGAATTTCAGATGAGATGGCGTCACTGGCAGGAAGAATGTAAGAATCGCCTGTCTCAAGGTGAATTTTCTGGTATTGAACAGTTGGAAGAGATAGGCCAGGTATATATAGAAATCACATCTGATATAAAACAGCATTATTCTGTATAAACTTTTTGTATAGATATCCATATTTTTTTACTTATAGATTCTGTGTGGTAGTAAAGAAGCACTTTCAGCTAAAAGGTAAATCTTGAACATCTTTTGCATCATCAGTTTTTCTCTCTAAAAATTCTGATTCTTACATAATTTTAATGGCTGTAAACCTTCCATTTTAACAGACTAATAGGGAGTGAAAAGGAATGTTTGTTAATATATAATTTTTTTAAACATAAAAATTAGTAGTATGCTGCAACTTCATCAAAGTTAATAATGATAATGAAATAAATTTACAATATTCATAGATGTATAAAATTCTTTATATTGTCAAATTTCTCTTTCTTTTCAATGAAGTGTGCAGTTAATACCATTATGTTCATTACAATCAGGAATTTGGAAATTAACACTTTAATCATAAAAATTTATGAGTATATACCCAGAACTGCCAACTTTCCAGATTTAGGCTGGCAATGCCAGATATTCATATTGCTGGGTTTTATTGCCATTAACAGAAATAAATACACACTCAGGAAAATGAAGAAAAAAATTGTTTGCTGTTTTTCTGCCACTGTTCCTCTTCTGCAGAAAGTGATCCCCCCCCCACCCCCATTTACATGGAGAAGCACAATAGAAATATTTTGACATGAATAAAATGAATGTGATTGACTGGGCAGAGGCTGTGAATAATCCACAAGAGCTAAAAATTTACTATTAAAGCTGCAACTATATTATGGAAAGTTAAATAAGTTTTAATGTTTAATTTTTTTTCTTGTTTCTTGTGCAATACCCTTATATTATATATTCTTTTAAACTTCCAGCTATCTTTGCAACACGTGGTATCATTTACTTGTCTCTGTACTGCTTTATTCAGATCCTTGCATACCTGTCAATGTTTTGGGTCAGTTGGCAAAAGTGAGCATACATTTAACTAGTTTACTAGCTATACAAATAACTAGTTTTTCATTAGTTGATTTGCTCTATAAATAATTTTTGACATGTTTTGTTGTTTCATTACTGAATTTTTCTTTTTATATACTATTTTTGCTTTAGATTTGACCGATTCATCCTATAGTTTTACCCATAATTCTAAATTGAAAATATGTAAATCCTGTTTCTAGTAACAAATTTCAACCCTGCATTAAAAATCTGTAAGGTATTATTGATTATTCAATAATATGCTGAAGTTATGAAAATTGACATGGTAAGACTGACAATAACCATGTACGCTAAGTCAAATTATTGTAGGTCAGGTATAATTTTGCATATGAATATTAGTTAATAGCAGGAATAAAATTTGTGTGGAAAAAACAGTGTTTTGTAAAAATTGCAATAAGAATTTTTTTTTTTTTTTAAGGATGGCTTTATGAAATCTAAGTTACCTTGTGGCTGCAATCGACCCTTAAAAATGTCTATAATCCCTTGAATCTGTGCAAATGAACTTTATGTGTAGTACTCTTTCAATGTTTTCATGAAACCTTAGTTTTGTGGGCTGGACAAGTAATTTCGATTGGTTAGTTGAAACTAATTGTTTCAGACTGGTTGAATTGTCATTGATGAGCATCGCATCAAACAATTTTTTTACTACTAGTAAAAAATGTTTGATTTCAGGTATGAAACCGTGGCCAACAGTCTGCAAAAATGGCAGATGTCATACAAGCTCCGGGATTCCATTTCTAGATCACTGCAAAGTTTTCATCTTTAACAACTTCTCTGGCTTATATTGTTTTTAAAAATTAGCTCAGTTTTGTTAAATATGGTATTCTGATGAGCAAAGCAATTCTTATTTGATTACAACTTGATCATTATCAATTCCACGGTTATCCTGTGATTCCCCCCCCCCCCGAAAGTCTCTTTACATAGATAAGAAATCAATCAGGCCTATAATATTTGAAATTAGCCTGCAACTCTTTTAGAATGTTTTTTAAGTAGTCCCTCTTTTTGCCACATTTGAAAATATGTGAATGTCTTGTATAAAATGTGAATGAATTGTTGATATGACAAATTTTTATGTCATTAGAAACTATATACAGTGAAACGTGTGAGAGATGGAATGGCAAGACTGAAATAATATTCCAGTTTTAGACAGATTCTTGTTTCATAAAACTTGCAAACCAAAGCACTAATTATCGAACAGACTACTATATTTTGATTCTGTTTGAGACAGGTTTCACTGTATGAAGCTTTAAAAATCATGTATGGGTTATAGATAACATCACAAAAAGAAAAAAAAATCAGCCCATTCAGACCATTAATTCTAATAATTTCCACTTGATCCTGCTTATAATGTTCCCTCTTAGTATGACTTACTTCCATAGTCCCAACTCTTAACTAATTCTCATCAAGTTTCCCGATTACAATGTTTTTCCTGACAATTTCACAAAGAATGTTAGAAGTGGGATTCACTGTATATTATATTCATAATTTTCAAGTTTTGTTTTTTGAAAAATATCTTTTTGAAGTTGCACACAATTGCAGCACATGATCAAAATATTCTTTATCTTAAGTGAGATGAAAATAAGTTACGCATTCCTATTACTGATTGATTGATTTCTTTTACTTTTAAAGAGTTATAGCGCCAATGTGACAGCAGAGTCAGAACTATCTCATCTTGACCTCATTATCTTGGATGCTATGGAGCTTGATGTAGTTAGTCTCCTGAAAAAGTGCAGGTAGGTTTTCAAAATGATCTGATTGGCCTTGAAAATTATCTGATTTTTTTCTTAGTCTGAACAGATTTAAAAATAAAAATTGAATAATTTTCTTGTGCCATTGTTTACTATATTTTGGCTTTAACACTATTTTTAAGTTAATGAGATGGATCCATGAATGTGCTTAATTATAAATAGTTCTGTTGGGAGCTTGAAAGCTTTTGAAAGATATTACAAATTGAAATAGGCTGTTAGGCCCAGATTGATAAGACACCTGTCTATTGCACAGAAACATGTTCAGAACTGCTGCCGAGTTCAATTCCAGTAATTGTTGAAATCTTCTCTAACACACTTTTCTGCAACAGAAACAGTGACAAGATGGCATCCAAACACATTGATACTATAGGAAGTTCCATGCAGAGGGGTTAACATATCAAACCCTTTGTGAGGAATGTGAAAAAATGAATAAAAATTTAATGTTACCATTCAGAATCTACAATAAGCTGTAGGTCTCTGTTCAATTTGTCCTTGTGAGTAAAAAATGACAGCAGTGCTACTAAAATGATCAAATAGGTATATAGAAATCGAAATAGTTTTTGTTGATGCTGATGGAAAAACTAGTGAGACAC
This sequence comes from Pholcus phalangioides, assembly GCF_987345545.1. Classification (NCBI taxonomy): domain Eukaryota; kingdom Metazoa; phylum Arthropoda; class Arachnida; order Araneae; family Pholcidae; genus Pholcus; species Pholcus phalangioides. The sequence goes on along the minus strand of NW_028301608.1, from coordinate 93,356,947 downwards.
ACACATTGTTATTTACATAATGTATTAAAACTTATCCTTTAAACTACTTGATGCTTACACATGGTTGTTACCAAATCTGTACTGCCAGAATTGAGAATATATATTTATTTATTCCTAAAATTTTTAAGTTATTTTGTAAATAAGTTCACGAAAAAAGTTTTTCTTTTCCCATTTACTCTAGCAAATTCAATGATGGTAGATGGTTTGTTGCACATATGACAGATTTATTATATCGTGGAAATTACCTGAATTCGTCCTCTTCAAGGTAAATATTTAGCCTGTAAAAAAATTTGTAATGTGAAGAGTGAACATAATTCTTTTCTATAGCGTATTGTGATGAAATCTTTTTTTCTAGTGATAACGTATTTTTGAAAATGATTAAACTGAGGCTTCTCACTTGGGTAGTACTGATTTTTTTTTTTTTATGTATTGTGATCATATCATTTGCTTCAATACTGCAACTGGATAACTGAAACATTGCTGATATTTATGTTAAAAAAACGAAGCACACATCTTGGTATGTGTTTCAATATGCTACAACCATTATGCAAGCCAAGCAGAATTATTTTTGTTTGTTTCAATAGCAGATAATGCTGTGAATACAGGAACATCATGGGCCCTCAGGCCAAGTGATTTTTCTGAGGCCCTACCTGACAAATTTACATGCTTACTTGAAATTTTCAATCATATCTAATTTTTGTGAGGCTCTTGGGCCGTGCCAGGGTGGGCCCATGTGTTAATATGGCACTGGCTGCATATACCTTTCATGTTATGTGTTAGTGTTCAAACACATTTTTCTCATACCATCTAAAATTGAGTTACCCAGTTGTATGTAGTATTCAGTCACTGATATAAGTTCTAACTAATCAAATTTGGCTTATTTGAGATAATTAAGGATATTGTGTAGTTTTTTTTTCACTTTTAGTGTATGATTTATTTTTTTCAATCTGCAAGAAGAGGGGGAAAATCTTTTTTTATTGTAAATTGGCTTGAGTTTAAAATGACATTTATCTGTAAAAAATACTCAAAACAATTTAAAATAATATTCTTAAATGCATAATTTCTCATGAAGTTGATAAATTTTTTTTGTATTGAACCCTTACTTGGTAACATTGTCAAAATTTTTTACAAGAAAACTCATATTTATTTTTTATATAATTTCCATAACTTGCATATTAACAAGTTGCATAATCGTTACTGAAAATAAGTTATTGTACTATGAGTTTACTGTTTCGAGTCAGTGTTACTGGGTAATGAAGACTTGATCACTTTTTAGAAGATGCTTATGAGTAACACATTTTCTTATATATTTTATGTGCAGTCATCTAAATTCCATGAGAGAGTGGTTTTTGGTTAATTATGCAGCATTCCTCATGATTCATAATAGGTACGAGCCATTTTTTATTCATATTTGCTTGAATTTATATTAATGTAATAATTAGTATAATTACCTTGAGGGAAAAGCTATTATAGAAAATGTATCTTGAAGCAAACTTCCAGAATAATGATGTTCTCTTTAATTGGTGCTACTTCCCTGCAGTATTATTACTCGTATGAAAATCAACTAGTATGGTATTTTCTATGTCAAATAAAAGTAGTTTTTTGTTCATAAAAATTTGATACAGCAATTAGTGTGACAACTGCTGTTAGTTTTGACTTATTAAAAGTAAATTCTTTTAAAAGTAAACTAAATTTCTTTTTTCTGTAATATATTTCAAACTCAAAAGTCAATGTTTCCCAGTTCAAGCATTTTTAATTGCTATTTTTTGCATTTAACTTGGATTTCTTCAAGTTTGAGACACTTGCAATGCTAGTTACCACTGCATTTTACAATAAATGTTGTATGAATCACTTCTAATTTTATGATGTTTTAATAATATTGAATACTGAAGTTGAATGTATTGTTTAAATTTTGATTGTAGTTTATGGCAAATTGGACCAGATTATTTAGACCAGTGTGAGGAACACGGAAGGTATGGGTGCTTATTGCTTTTATATTTCTCGATTTTTTTTAAATGTGGTGTTTTTTGAATACTGTAGTCTCACCAATTATGTAGAAAGTCGAATGAATTTGTGTTGAAAGGGCCTTTGTATATATGTGAAACACCATTTTCTCTTCAAATAATCAAAATGCTTACTGGGTTTTTTTACACATCTGTAAGCCAGTTTATATGTGATGAACTTTATTTCATTTTCCACTTAACCCTTTCAACGTATTAAATTAAACATTTTTGTTTTAAATAATTGTTTTAATTAAACATTTTCTATCTTATAAAATCAAACTTGGTTAATTTGAAGTCCAAAATAACTAGGAAAAAGTTTGAATTATCCAATTAATCTATCCTGGATCAAAAAATCATCTGTAAAATGACTACAAATTATGACTTAATCATCAGCATTCACATAATATGATAATTATCAATTATTAATATTTAATCAGTTACAAAACTGTTTTCCCAATTTTAATTTTACAATTGTAATTAATCTTAACTGCTACATTATTCCACTGCTCTGGAATCTCAGCATCATTGCAGAATTTCTTGACCATTTTCAGCACCTGATTTATAGAAATAGTTCATGATCATTCATTGCAAAACTGTTTCCCAAATTTTGCTTTTCATTATTATTCATGCCATCAAAGAAATATACTTTCATCAACGTATTGCAATGTGAACTTCCCGATACTTTCCATACTCTTAATGACGACAAAGAGATTCAGATTTGTATGTTACACCTTGATTCGTAGGTTGAAAAGCATAATCAGTATTAAGTCTTGATGCACTCCAGTTGAACAATGTTTAAATGGGCATTAAATTATCAAAAAGAAGTAGCGAAAAACAGCATTTTGACACTTGTTTTAGTAGCCTTTTAAAATTTGTTGTTAGATAACTTTATCGAGAAAAGCAGTCTAGCAAAATTTTTCCAAACTAAATTTGCTCATACAAAAATTATGATTTTTCCCCTCCAACTTTGAATTATCCAAAAAGTTTGAATTAAACAAAAAATTTTAACATTAAATTAGACAGAAAACTCAAGGGAGTTTGTAAAAGTTTGACTTATCCAAAATTCAAATTAACCAAGTTTTACTGTACAAGCACAGAAAAACATTGATTTGTGTTAACTAAACTAATCAGTTTCATGGTTCTATGAGTGAAAATTATCAATATTGCATTTTCTCATGGAAAATTCATGTATGTGAGCTGTATTGACACAAGATTTACTCCCATTAACTTTATTGTGGTTTTTTTTTCTTTGAATTACAGGGATTTCTTGGAGTTGTGGCTTCAGAGAATTCCACTTGATTCAGATGTGAAAGCTGGCAAAGTCTTACACTTGGCAGAAAAACGGAAAATGACAGAATTAGGTAAGTGGCTGAAAAGACTACTTAAAGGCTCATCTGCTGTAGGTGTCATTAGACATTTTTGATGCAGAGTTATGAACGTCAAGAATTCAGAAGAAAAAATTTTCTCTGACAAGCAATGCTATCTTATGAGTGCTATTTATGTTATGAGCTTAATGAAAGTTTTCCCCCAGAATATATATAGTGTGAAAGTCAGTTATAATGAGAGCTAACAATCAGAAGGAAAGTTTTCATTATAACCGACAAATTTGCTGTTGTTGCTTGTTGAAAATTGCTGTTTTATGTTCATTAAAATGTCTTTTAGATCATTTTGTTTTAATATTAACAAATGAACAGAACTCTAGTTATGAAATTAATTTTTTGGTCTCACAGCTTATTCGCGAAGATATTTTTGTGGAGAATTTCTTATTCTCAAAACTAATTTAGTCAACTAACCAAACAATTAAAATTTTCAATTAATATACCACTGCTTACTTCTACAACTGTGTGGATCATTAAAATTTTTCTGTTGATCAGAAAGATTTTTTTTGTTCAGTCATTCGGAAACGAAACAATTTTGAACTATTACTTCTGATTACATGGCCAAGAGGCCATGGAACCAGAATACAACTATCGCATACCAAGTGAATAGTGGGGAAGCCCAAAAATAAGAGGGTTAAAAAATTTGACTTTTCTGTATCCATTATTTGTTATAAGTATCTCGTAATAAGTACTATATCTTATAAGTATCTAGAAAAATTACAGCATTAAAAATATTTTATACACACATAATGTAATAAAAAGATTTCATTGGTAATTATAGCATTAATTATTTTACATTTATTTCATGAGCATTGTTTTTGATACTCAATCTTCAGTTTAAATTTTTTTTCCAGTCAAGTCTGTCTGTCGTATTATGACAATTAGAGCCATTGAGAATGAAATGTTTGGAACTGCTCTGAGTTGGGTTGTCCAGTCAAAGGTACCATTGAAAATTTTTTATTCAACCAAGCTTTTATCATGTGCTTTTTTACCCTCAGTTTGGTATAGTGGATCTGACAGGTACATCAAGTAGGAACAGAATTTCAAGATATTAATGCTAACCGATCTACCATTTAAAAAAGAATCTCCATTAATTTGGAATTTTCTGAAAAAAAAAAAAGCTTCTAAAAATTTGGCATTGTGCTCTTTTTCCTTTTTCTCAAACCCTGATACCTAAGACACACACTATATGAGATGGAAACTTGTCTTGAATGGAACAGAAAAATATTCTAGTGAATAATTATGTTTTTCAATTATGTGAAACCTCTAAGACGGAAACTATCTAATGCAGAAATGGAAGGCATGTTCAGTCAATTTCTAGATGAACAAAACCTGCTGAAACGGAAAGAATTTTTGGTCAAGTGCAAGTTTTTGTCCTTTGGATGGAAGAAAGTAAAGTCATACTGATACCCTGATTGTTGTGAGCTTTGGCATGAGTTAGGTCCGACTGTCCATGTATAGTCCTGTTCAGTGCACATAGGCTTCAAGTAAAGATTGAGATATTCGTTGCCTTTGTAGTCTAGTGGTCTAGGGTGTTCACCTGGAAAGTGAAAGGACGTGGGTTTGATTCCTCACAAGGGCAGTTGAATTTTCTTTCTTTCCTAAAAATATATCTTCCCATCAGCCAGCTGCTAAAACCCCCCTTCGTATGGATAGCGGAGAGTGACATCATCTTCGGGTACTGATACCCCATTTTTTAAGAAACTCTTATACTTCTTGGAAAAACGATAAATGCTTATTACTTATTACCTATCTGAACTGGTTCTGAAAGTAAGGGGTTGGGTGGAAGCTGATTTACTATTCAAAATTTAGTAAAAGCCTGTTTTAGTGTGTCATTTATGATGTAAATAGTGACTTTTGTTAGAAAACACCCCAGTTTCTTAGTAAAATGTTGATAATGTCCATTTAAACCATTATTTAAATGTCCAGTTTTATGTCCATTGTTTTAATGTCCAGTTTTATGTCCATTGTTTTAATGTCCAGTTTGGGAGAAGAACAGGCAAAGGAGACAATTATTGTTCTTAGTTCAGCGATACTGTATTTTAACATTTCATTCAATGTGATGGTGACCACAGCTGCAAGAAACATCTTGGATTTAAGCACAGAAATGGAAGCCGTAGAAGCAAAATTTAAGTTCTACAGAGATGTAGAATCTTTCTCTCGTAAACGTTATCAGTTGTTGATCTCATTGTCACTATTTTTAAAATGGTACACAATTTCGCAATATTTTATTTCCAATATTAAAAAAAATTGTATTTTTGACGTAAGTAAGTGTTCATTATATTGCTATTCAGGAGGATGCTTTATATTCAAAGTTTAACTATTACCACATTGAATGTGAAATTTCAAATGCATAGTAATTTGAAACAGCAAACATGAAAAAAATCAAAATAATAATATGCATGTCTCATATTCATTGGTTTATAATAGTTAGGGTGATATACTCAAAATTTAAGTTTCACAAAACGACAAAAATAAATCACTGCATTTATTTTTGTGTGTGCTTTATATAAAACAGAAACCTGTCAGGAATGTATTTTGTATAAAAGATATTTTATTTTGTTTATGCATGTGAAATTTTTCATTATTATGGACGATTTTAATTATTTAATTGCAGGATGTCAAGTTTGCCACAGAACTTGCAAACAGGTATTCTCTTAACAATTTAAATAGATTTTGAATTGCCTATTTTTAACACATAATAACATTCTTCATACCCCAGGCAGTCTATATCACATTAACTTGCATTAGATACCCTAGAACAGCGGTTCTCAACCGGTGCTCCGCGGAGCCCTTGTGGCTCCGTGTGGACCTCCCAAAGGCTCCGCGTTGACTCATGGAAAATAAAATGAATCGGTAAATTTAATAGATAAGTAAATAAGAGAGGCATACAAGGTTCTGCCATGAAAATTATGTACAAAAAAGGGCTCTTTGAATCAAACAGGGCTCCATCACAGAAATTATATACTGGAAAGGGCTCCGCAAGTCAAAAAAGGTTGAGAACCGCTGCCCTAGAACATATACTTATCAACATTCACCATAACTGCTGTGATCCTGTTTAACACTCTCAGCAGCAATTATGAGATATCTTGCCTAACCCTAACCTGTCAACTATCCAGATTTAGGCAGGAGACTCCGGATTTGTTAACATTTCTCCGGATTTTTTGGCAGAAAATTAGATTTTACGCGATCTTTCACGTTGTCGCAATGTCAATGACTGCCTTTGTCGTTAGGAAAAACACCCATAGAGGACAGCCACGGTCATTTCCATCGATCAACTAGAAAAAAAAGTCTTGGTGACCTCATTTAAGCAACTGGCAAAGACGTGACTTTGTTTACATAGCATATATCGGCAATCATTTATCAGGGGTATGACCTTGGTTGCTGAAATTCCTGTATAATCGTTATTGTATTCCATTAACAGCCGTTCGGTAAACACAAGTTTTTTCATTAGCAGCTTTGTATGTTGAAGTTTTTTAAATTGTTTCCTCCGATTAAATTTCTTCAGAAAGAAAATATAAAACTTTAAGCTATGTAAAGCTAAATATAAAGCTTTTAAGAGTTTGTATACCCATGATTATCAATCACTGATAGCATCCATGAAAGGAAACACTTATGTTTTATGAACATTATGTAGATGCGATTTCTCTATTCTGCATGGAAAGACTGACATGGAACTATATTCTGCTCAGGGGCAATGCTGAGCCTGCCGGGGGGGGGGGGGGGGGAGGGGAAAGAAATGGAACTTTTTCTTAATTGATTAAAAAAATTTTTTTTTTGTGAATAATTTTTGGGTCAATAAAGAAGGTCTAGAACCATTTGAGTTGGGTACCCTTATGCATATACCTTATCTTAATTTGATTGAATGTTAAAACTGTGTGTGTGTATATATATATTTGTATTTTCAGGTGGATCAAAGAATATACAGAAACCGGAAAATTTCGATGTTTTGAGGTTTTGAAAAATCTTAGCATTAGCATGCTTGTGAGTGATGAATTGACATTCTTAGGTAAGAATCATATTTATTAATTATTTTTTCATCATTAGAAGCGCTGCGTTTCAAATAGAAATACAGTAAAAGTCTGTTACAACAACAGTTCACAATCAGAAGAAAAATTGTCATTATAATAGATTTCTTGTTATAAATTTTTTTTTTGCACTGTAAAAACATAAATGGGAAAAAAACAAATTTAATAAATTTACCTTTTTTTTTTAATATTTTATTTTGAACTACAGTAGACTCTTGGTAATCCAGCACGTGCCAGATTAATGGAAGTCAATTGAAAAAGCTCATTTAAATAATATAAACTTGTGGGATATGACATTTTTCTCATTCATGTTTGAAGAAAACCGGCCTTAAAATGCTAAATAATTGGACGGGCCAGATTAGCGCATGCTGGATTATTGAGAGTCTACTGTATTTTTGATGAAATATGTATCTAGACTTAACTGCTTATGCACACACAGAGTTAACCGTTATACACAATGCTAAATGTATAACAAAATTTTGCACTTTGTGAAATGCAGCAGTTTTTGCAAATGGAGTATGTGTTGCCCTATAAAAATTTCCAATAACATTTAAGGCAGAGAAAATGATTAACCTCTGTTTAGTTTTGGAAGATTCTAAGAAAAGGGCTGGGGGGGGGGGGGAGAGGGATTTTTCAAGGGAAATAAGAACAGTATCAAAACCAGAGGCCATGCCCTACCAACCTTACTTGTCGATAAAACGATGTGTTTTTCCACCTCCTCCTATGTGGGATATGACATAATAGATTTCTTATATATGTAGAATTATATAATATATGTAGAATACAAGAAGATTATTAAGAAGAAGACTTATTAATTAAGAAGACTTATATTTATATGTAGAATACAAGAAGATAGGATGCAGCACGTGGTCCTCTTATCTATGGGGAGGTACTGACATGCTCCATTTATACCTGTGAATAGAGTGAAGAGTTTAAAAAAAGGGCCACTCTCGTCCATTTTATGTGTAATTCTTAAAGAACGGGAAAGGAAAACATGCTTTTCGGGAATTTCTGTTAACTTTATCGCAAATATGTTCTGATTTTTGTTCATAAATGACTTTATAAGCAGATTTTTTTTTTATCTTTAGCAGTTGGTACTTTAATATTTAATAATTCCTTGTGAATTACTAGTAATAATGAGATTCTCGTTATAAGACGTTCACTGTATGTACTGTTGGAATGACTTAGTGACAGGTTCTTTTTCCCCCTGCAGGAAAATACTGTGAATTCCATAAACTATATCAAGAAAGAGATTTCAAAGCAGCGGCTAGATTGCTTGTGACGTTGCTGTCATCAGGACTTGTTCCACAGCCGTGAGTAATTTCGATATGGATTAAACATTATACACTGATGCATTTCAACACTCACCTTTTACAGTAAAAATTAATTCATGATATATAAACATGAAAATCACCCTGATTTTTAATACCACCTCTGACAATAAAGTTCGGTGAATAGTCCTGTAACATGTAGATGAAATGTTAACGAAAGCTACCTTACTGGCCTTCAAAATAGTCACCTCCCATTACTATGCACCGCTGACATCTCCTATACATGTCCTGGAAACTTTGCAAGAAGTCTTCTTTTGGGATGGAGTTCAAAAGCCTCGTCACGTTTCGTTGGATATCAGGAATATCTTCAAATCTCTTTCCTTTCAAAGCGAGTTTGAGTCGTGGGAATAGGAAGAAGTCTGGAGGATTGAGATCTGGCGAGTATGGTGGTTGTTCAATTTGCACCACCCCCTTTTTTGCCAGGAACTGTTTGACGATATTGGCTGTGTGAGGGCGAGCATTGTCGTCCAAGAACAAGAAACCATGAACCTTGTTGTGCGTACTGAGGTCGTACCCTGCGTAGACGTTTCATGAAACGGGTCAAAATTTCAATGTACCTTGCAGCATTCATCGTCGTTCCCTCAGGTAGAAATTCCTTGTGGATAATGCTTTGACTATCAAAAAAGGTGATTAGCATCGTTTTGATGCATGATTTTTCTGCCCTGACCTTTTTCCGACGAGGTGATGCAGGAGAACGCCATTCCATGCTTTGCCATTTCATTTCAGGGTCGTACCTGAGACATCAGGACTCATCCTCAGTGACAATCTTTTGTTCATTCAGCTTCCTGTTCTCAGTTAAGAACCAACGCACTAAACAAGCACTTTGTAAAACAAGTCTTTCATGGAACACAAACGACGCTCAACTGAACAACGGTGGCGGCAGATGGTCAACACCTGCAGCTACGCATGTGCAGCATTTTGCTTCGCCAGTGTTGCCAGATCGGCCATTCTGACTTCATTCACCGATCTTTATTGTCAGAGGTTGTATCTATATGCATTAGATCGGGGTGCCATCAACTTGCAATGCCAATTGTGGCTTGCTGATCATTTTTAGGAAATAGCTGAAAATATTAGAAGATAAATATAAAAGAAATTTAAAACCTGCATTTCACTACCAATAATGCTGTGCTTTTGATATATTACAAAGGCTACTTAAGTTGGGGTGGGGGGGGACACTTTTCGGAACTGCTTAATTTCATTATCTCAGCATAGGTGTCAAGATTTTTGGATTTCTACTCCATCGCCAGCACTCTCAAATTTTGATGCGATTATAAAAAATCTACTTTTAGGGGAAAAAATATATTTTCAAATAATTTACCTGAATAAGACCTTAGCTTTTGTTTTTAATCCCTAAAGTCACAAGTGTAATATGAATTTTTGCCAATGTCTCAAATCACAAAAGTATTTCATGTTCGGGGTGGGGAGACAGAATTAGCCAAACAGTTATTCTGCCTTTCGACATCCAATATTGGCAAAATTACTTGTATCTGCTTTGATCATATATCCCACGTTGGACTCATTGGTGATTTTTTTCGTTGACATGATTGGTAGAGAGTAGTAATCACAGGTAATTTAACCTACTAGTTGGTGATAATTAGCAACTTGGCATTATTTGCAATGTCATGTTCTTGAAAAGGGGCAAAAATCCCTGCAATTTTTCTTTTATTAATGTAAAATCAGTTCAATGTTTTTCAAAAATCTGTTTATTTTTTTACGGATTTTGATTCCATGCAAAAACCTAATTCTCATTCCCCAAAGTTGGCAGCTATGTCTCAGGAAGGGAAAGTCAGCATCAAAAAAGTGTGTGTAATTTATTAATTTACAGAAATGTTTTAATGCTGCCTTAAAAACAGTAATTTCAAAATTTTTGAAATAAATAAATTTAGAATTATGGAAGGAAATAGTTTCATAATTGATGCAAAAAAAAAAAATTTAGACTTACTAGAAGAAGTAATTTTAAAGTAACTGATAAAAATTAATTTCAAGAAATGTCTAAAAATTAATTTCAAGAAATGTCTAAAAAGATAACTTTAGAATCACTGCAAAAAACAATATCAGAATAATTTAAAGTGCTTTCAAAATTAATGAAAAGAATAACAAGTCAAAAATGAATTTCAGAATTGGTGAAAGGAATAATTTTAGAATAAAAAAATTTCAGTTATTTGGGCCCATGTTTTTATCGGGGGCTGTGTTGGCTGATTCGTTAGGAAGCCATTGTAAATTAAAAGTCCTAGCAAATCTCAATCACATCTTATACAGTAGAGTCCATATAATCTGAGGTGCTGGAATTTTTTATAATTCCCCTCTGAAACCTTTCTGTTGATTTTCCGAGAATGTGGTTTATTTTATTTTGGTTGATTCTTGCAACAAATCAGTTTTAAGGGGTTTTTATCCCTAAGCTGGGGTTTTTGGCAGAACCCCAGGTCAGAATTTTTTCACAGGCTACAATAAATTTATAGTATCAAAGAAAAATAATTATGTTCATATATCGGGGCTCCGGGAATTGAAGAGCTCCTGTCAGCCAACCTTATGAAGAGGCCATCGATTGGTAGTCCCCAATCTTAATGAACTATGTCGTTGGATTAAGAACACAACAGGCAAGAGTACATAAGCCCTTTCTTCCAGTTGATTTCTATTGTTTTTCTGATAATTTGAGTTTTCCAGTAACCCGATGTAGTCTTTGTCCCGTTCATCTTGGATCATCGAGACTGTCCTGTATTAGGACTTGATGTGGTGACCCACAGGCTTCTTGAAAATTTTTTTGAATTTAGCCCACAATGTCTGAAAGGTTGGAAACTCTTGCATTAGATAATGTCATTATTAGGGCTAGCATTTTTCTATGACTTTGCTGTCATGAAAAAATATGCTTGTTACTTAATTTTTACTTGATAGAGCATTACATTTTTTCAGCATCTGCTTTTCATATTTCAGCATTTCCAATGAAAATGAGTCCCCCCGGCCACCTTAACTTACTGAAAGGCTGACTTTTAAGAGATTGAGATAGAAAGAGGGGAGGGTGGATCTTGATATTCAGAACATTTGTACATTACCTATTCTCAAGCTGGAAATAAAATGTGCTGTAGTAGACTTGTTGCAAGTCAGTCTTGCACTTAAGGTTGCCTGTTAGTCTCTTAAGATCCCCTTCCTCCCTCCCTCAATAGTGTGGCTGTAATTGATTCATCATACAATCGATTCTTGGAGGGTCATATAGATAACAAGGCCTTAATATTTTCACATCCTTGCAGAAATAGGAAAAATAAATTTGAAATTTTTTTTTTTGGGGGGGGGGGTTAATTTTTGTTTTTCAGGGTGTTAATGCATTTTTTACAGAGCATTTTCGCCTTAAAGGTGATTGTTGGTATGAGATTTCAAGTATGCTGTATGATAAATTTGAAAAAAAAACCTTTATCAAAATCAGTGAATTAAATTTTTTTAAATAATATTTTATTCATATATATTAAAATGCAATTTTTTGGTAATTGTTATTAAAAATTTCATGAAAAATGACTTCCTAACAACACCTATACGCATCTCCACGCAGTTCACTTAGAACTGATTTCACTAATTTGTTTTGCAGATTTAAAATAGTCCTGTTGTTAGATGCATTACCTCTCTTGGAGGCAGCTGAACCAGTGTTCACCATGAGCGATACAACAAAGTTTATGTCATGTCTTGAGGATGTATGTTGCACTGATATGAAACAGGAGGTAAAATAATTCTTTTAAACCTTGATAATAATAACGTGATCCACACATATTCCCAAGGGACCAGCATGATCCGTCCAGGGAATTTGTCAGTGTTGGTAAACATCCATGCCCGAACCGGGATGTGTGGAAGTAGAAATGGGAAGGGGGGGGGGATCTAGTGATTCTAGGCGATGTTTTCTGAAAGAACAATGATGTCTGTTAGCCATTTCTTCTCAATTTCTGTTAGAGTATGGTAACAAGGCTACCTATACCAATTTTTATACACGTGAAAAACGTACCATAGATGGGTTTATTTCATGGAAATAATCCATTGCCGATTTAAACTTGGGAAGCCCTTGCTATGTTGCTCATTATGAGCTTGTCTTCTAATCCCAAATGTAGATCATCTTCATGGGGCTCTACTAATCCTTCCTCTGTCAATTTCCGAATTGTTATTGATTCTAATTTCTTTAACTTCTACATTAGTGAACCCTTCTCCAGAAAAAGTGTTTTCCTAGTTTTTCTATTGATCATAAAAAATACTAGGAAATATGACTAATTTTTCCATTAATACTCACAGATTTAGTAAGGGTTGTTGTAGTGTGCAAATCATGCTGCACATAACGTTTCTATCGCACTTTCAACATGAGACATTTTGAAAAATATATCATTAAATTCTGATATTTTAAGTTAAAATAAAGGGTTTGTGATCTTTTTATAGGAAAAAACAGGATTGATGAAGAAAGAAAAAGTGATTCGCCTTGCTCTAGCTAGGAATTTAGCTCGGGGCTTTATCTATGAAAATAGCGTCTCTTGATGTGGAAAGTGACTGTTTGTTTCTTTTATTTGTACATAATTTGTTTTCTATTAAAACCTTCAGAACTTGAATGTATGTATATATATTTTAATCCCCCTAACATACATATAGGAGTTTGTGAAATGGGTCTTGAGTACTACACAATGGTAACCTTATAAGAAAAATGTATTACAGTGAAACCTGTTCAAAACGGAATCAAAATATAGTCAGTACTTAGATTTCCATTTTATAAAGGTGCAAATCAGTCTAAAACAGAATAATAGTTCAATCACTTGACTTTCCGTTTCTTACAGATTTCACTGTATATATAGCGGTGGCTGGAAGAGGGAGAAAGAATGAAAAACCTTTTTGTCTCAGCTTTTTTACTTTCATATCCTGTCAGCAATAATGCCATTCTTTCAAGATTGAAGTGGTACAAGATAAATCTTAAAAACTGGTATCATTGTTTACACATGGAAGTGAGGGGAAGAAGAGAGCAGCTACCTCCTTCCTATGTTATACTATACCTTAATTGTCAAACCGTAGCAAGGAAGGAAAAAAAAGACAATTTTCTCTAATAAGGTCACCAATGAAGAGTCCCAAAGGGACAGCTCTAATGTATTTCTTCTTACACAGGGCTGAGATATCATGTTCCTGATCATTAAGCGGGTTAAGGTTGCAGCCCCTTCAACATTTTTTTCTTGCTAGGGTTGAACAATAAATACAAACGAAAGCAATATTGGTTTCTGAAAACTGACTAGGTTTACCATTCCGCCATTGAACAGGATCTTCAGAGTGGCATCTGATGTGAGCGCTAGCAATTTCTTCTTTTCTGGAATCGACAATGAAGCCAGTTCAAATTACTCATGTCCACCGATTACCTTTTTCAAATGATGATTTTAATCCTTTCAAGTGACCGACTGTTAAATTTAGTTCCGCTTGTGACAAGAAATCGAAGTGTTTCAAACACTTAAAAAAAAAAAAAAGAACTGCCTTGTGTCGAAGTTTAAACAGCTGCACCAGGACTTAACTTCGGTGTGCAAAAGCAAAGCGTTGTGAAGGCTGTCCATGTCTTCACACAACCTGTAGTTGGTAGGATTCACCTTGATAAAAAGTTGACAACTTCATCAAGAACGATTTGGAAGCAGAGCTCTGTCTGTGAATATAGCAGTAAGTCCATTTCATTTTTGGGGCGACTTCTGCCATACATGCAAGAAGACCTAAGTAGAAACCTTCTGTGGATTTTGCTTCATTTGTGATGCAGGGTGAAATTAAATTTTCACCAATGCTGTAATTCTTTTCCTTGTCTCGCAATACGATAGCTAATGCAGTAGGAAGCCTCGGTAGTTTTGACAGAATCAAAATATGTTTTCATGTTTAAAGATACACAGTACTTCATTTTAGTGTTTCAGTCGACTTCCATACAGATCCAGTGTTTAGCCACTGATCCATAGCGTAAATCATGCGAGTAGTAGATGCTTGGTAGAAAAGTTGATATAGAAAATTATGGGAATAACACGAACACTTCTCAATACAATCACCCACAACAAAAGCTAAACACAACATGAATTAATTAAATCTTTTTATGCACAGCTCGGCATGTATCAAAAATCAAATCTAAAACGCCGTAGAAAAGTAAGCTGGGAGGAAGGAGTGTAAGAATCCAGATCATAGGGTGGGAGGAAGGAAGGCCGATCCTTCTAGATGACACAACTCCCTCCCCCCCCCTTTTCATCTTAAGATTTTATTGATAGGGAGGTTAATATATTACAACTGACAATATTAGTAAAAACCTCTATCTGCTTTTTAATTCTTTGTTTTTTTAGATGGGTGGCCGCCATTACCATTTCTTTTTCGCATACCCCCTAACAGCCTCTCATGTACCCTTGGTTGGGAACCGCTGTTCTATGATATACTGTATATTTGCTTTTGGTTACCTTGATAAACCAAATTTTCTCTAATCTGACTAATGTCTCTTTTGGGCCAAATATAAGATACGTTAGTACATAAAATATATATATTACAGGCCAATGACTGGTGTTTTTTTCCACTTTGGCCATTTTGCAAAGTGGCTCGAGATCCCTCACCAAAATTCAATGTCCTGGCATAAGACAGTCCAGTAAACAGCACATCTCTATCGCTTCTGATTTGATGGTGGCATGCACATGGAACAAAAAAAGGTGCCATATTGTGACAATATTCTGTTCATATATTATGCTTTTTTTCCTGCCAAACTTGGCTGATCACCCCATGCCATTTCATGAATTGCCTTGCCAAAGTCTCAAAATAAAAAAAAATCATAAATTGGCTGGTCAATTTGCAATGAAATTCATCAAAACGAAAAATGACCACCCAGTTTTGGGCTTTGGACGTAATATTTAAATTTTTTGGACATTGATAAAATTACTTAACTGCACATTTATTTTACAAATAAATACACATGGCCTTATCTGGTTTCATTCTTATGTAGGCTAATATCTGCTTTGTATTGATCCCATGGATGATCAATAATTTCCATTTTTACAACTCTAAGCCACTCAGCATAATAGGATTTAAAAGCATGGAAGTGCTTGCTAAAATCTTCATCAAGAAAAGGCTCTTCCACTGGCTTCCCTTGCTCCTTACGGAAAAATAGAGAGAGAGAATTTGATTATATATACCATTGAATACAAAATTTTGGGTTTGACATGCACTTGAAATATGAATAGTAGTAAAATCTCAGACACATACTTTTTTGATAATAGATTCATGAGCACTTTCCACCATGCATTCAATCTTACTCAGTATACGCTCATTTGGAAAAATCGACTCGACTCTCATGATTTTCATAAGATGAGACAGATAATTAAAGTCAACTGTTTTACAGGCAGAAGTAATCAAAGCACCAAGAATTTCTACATTGGGAGTGACACCAAAGTTCTGAAAAATTAAAACTCGATTAATATTATAGCCTTAAGCTTTTTTTTCACATTTTAATGAAGTCAAATTCCATAAAAAGAAAATAGAACCCATAAAATCAAAGAAAATCATAAATGCCATCAAATCAAAGAATGTATGATGGAATTTAACTTCATCAATAAGAAATAATATTTTGAACGAAAAGTAACATGAATCAGTATCTAAGGTGATGAGCTGTACTGTGTCATGCTCATTAACTGCTTTACTGACGAAGGAGAGTTCTGGTCTACAATAACCATCAGACCTTGTATGCCCCCAAACGAAAAATAGGGGGCTGTTTTTATTGCTTTAGTATTATTTTCTTTTAACCTCGCGGGAACTCAGCCCCGCTGATTTCAAGGATTGTGTACACACACATATTCTTGAAAGTCAAGTCTGAACTTCTGAGGATTAAAAACAATATCTACAGCAGGACCCCCCCCCCTTCCCGTTTGTGCACGCTGGTTCTGAAAGTGTTAAAATGAGTTTACATAAACTTTGTTATTGAGCAACCATAGGTTGGAGGTGGGACATATTTTTTCATTCAACTCACTCAATTCAAAAGAAAATGAGAAATTAATTTGTTTTACAAGTCCTTAAAAGAGAAGTGGTCATGCCATGAACTCTTGAAGATCTTGATAACCAATTCTAATTGCTTACGTGTAAACAAAGATTCCAGTTATGGAGATTTTTTGCCAATTCTTTCCGCCAAAACTGAAAACCTTGTTAGCAAAAGTTGCCCATTACACACGAAAAACAAAATATTCCGCTCAATAATTTGAAGGTATTCCAGTAAAAAAAGTTATTTTAACAAGACAACTGATATTTATACAAACAAATGATTAAAATCTAATTTGATGATTTTTATCATATTAGTTCGGTGATTCCCAACCTTTTTTCCTTTCTGCACCCCTAGAGCAATGCGACTTAGCTTCCCACAACCCCTTGGATAATACGTTTTTTTATATGTAAGAAAAATTCAGCATTTGTTTTTGCAATTGATTGCATTAATTATCCGATAACTAACTCCTATGAATTCTTTTCCTTATTGGCTTTTTGGCTAATATTTAATTTTGGCTTCATTCTTTTGAAAATTAATTCAAAAACAAAACTAAAAAAAAACCACTATTTTTTAACATTTTTTGAGATTAAAAAATATACATTGAATAGTTTCACTTATACTGATTCCAGGCACAATAACTATAAATTATTGTTTCTTTTATACATGACAGCATTTTTTGACATTTTTCCTGTGGATTTGATCGCTAATTGAAAAAGAAACTTTTACAACCCAAAATTCATATGACATATTTTTGTGAACAGAAGTCAAATGTGGTGTCAAAATATTAGTATGATTCATATTTTTTTTAGAAAATTGAAAATTCAATTTTTATCATTTTAATTTTCCTGAATATAATCAAACATCATGTAATTTTTTTTCCATCTCGCACCCCCAAAAATGCTCTCATGCACCCCCAGTTGGGAAAGCATTTCTATGGCTTTTTTTATGCGTATATAAGCTAATTGGGAAGCTAATTAAATCTGGAATTACGAATTTTGAACAACTTTTCTTTCATTTTTCTCAATTAATGAAAAGTCAATGTGCTAAATGCTTGATGTGAGAACTACCATGGTTTAGTTAACACTTCCTTACAATTATTCTGGCACTAAAAAAAATTAGTAAAATATGGCATGAGGGCCCTAGTGTTCCCGAATACACATCTAGATGTGTGATTCTTGCATCAAAATTAAATTTTATGCTTTCAAATTTCATTGAGTGAAAATACTCCAAATTCAAGGTAATTTTCTTTAATAATTATTTTTAACTGATAAAAAAAGTAAAAAATGCCTCAAAATTTTTACAAAAAAAAGTCCCCTTAAAATATCGGAAAGAAGTGAAATTATTCTTCAAAATTATATTTTCAGATGACACTGGCAAGCCCTATGAAAAAAAAAATTCATATACTTTCATATCTTGCAACAAGAAGTTCCCTTGCTTCGCATTTCGACATCCCAAAGCAAGCACACCAAAGGTCACGATGTCCGGGCTCAAATTATGC
This sequence comes from Pholcus phalangioides, assembly GCF_987345545.1. Classification (NCBI taxonomy): domain Eukaryota; kingdom Metazoa; phylum Arthropoda; class Arachnida; order Araneae; family Pholcidae; genus Pholcus; species Pholcus phalangioides. The sequence goes on along the minus strand of NW_028301608.1, from coordinate 93,338,727 downwards.
TTGTTTAATAGCAACAGGACATTCTGTAAGAATAAAAATTTAAAGCAACTGAGAAAAAAAAACAACTTTAAGGTTGTATATAAGTTATTTAACCAGCAACACAATCATATAATTTTGCATACGAGGAGCTTATTTTCAAAAGGGAACATTTCTACAATTACTAAATTAAAACAAAAACCTTTTTTTTCCTCTGGAATGGACTACATTACAAAAGTGGAAAATAGCACACTGAAGTAGTGCAAGAATATTTAAATATGTTTCTTGATCAATATTCAAGGGAGTTGGAAATGTTCCATTTTCAAAGAAAATTAGTTCAAATGTTAAACAATTCCAATTTTAATCAAAAGGTACGTCTAAAGAATTGCAAATTTATACACCACCTGTTGATTCCAGAAGGATTCACCTTACCAAGGAAAGTACCTTTATTACTCTCTCAAGAGCAACATAAACAAACATGATCGTTCTATAGTGGAACCTGCTGTTAGCAACCATCTTCACTAATATGGACACTTCTTTTAAATTAAATTGATGGGACTCGATGCATTTTACTATTCATAAATGCATTACTCATCAGTGGACAAAATTTTTGGTGCAATATGTGTCCATTATTGAGAGGTTCTACTGTGAAATGCAACTGAAGGCACTTCTGAAAAATGTGCTGTTTTGAAAAAATACTTTCTGAGGTAATTAGGAGCACAGCTTTGTTATGCTCCCTTTTGAATAAAAAATACCGAAGTGAATGAACAAAATAGACATGTTCGTTTTTGGTAGAAACGACTAACTTTACACTGTGATTTCTACCAAAAAATATTCCCATTCAAATAAACCGTGTTGCATAATCTGACAAAGCTCATCTCCACAAGTTCAGAAATAATTAAAAAATGCATTTTGAAAAACAATGCAAATGTTCCATTTTGAAAATAAGCTCCTATAGAATTGAACTCAAATTATGATAGCTAGAAGTAAATTAAATCACAGTAGAATCAATTTTTTATACATTTTAAATTCTTTTAGTGCCATATTTTGAGGAATCATTACATCAATTTTCAGAAACACTTTGAAATATTAAAGCTTGACAGTAGACAATCATACTTTTAAATATGTTCGAAAATACATTTTAGACTGAACATAAGTGAATCAATTACACAATTCTTCTTTCACAAAAATTTGTTTACATATTTTTTTCAACAACATATTTTTGTAAAAAATTGTTTATATGAGAATAAATTTTTCTCGAAATCACAAACATAAATTTATATGATGTGATATCACATTGCTCAAAATTTCCAAATGCCAAATCTAATGAGTGATGCACACTGAAAAAATATAACATATGACATGATATTTTCAGTTATCCAACAATATAATATTTATCTGCATATAACATCCTTGTGCCCTCTCAAGAGATAAGCAATAGAATCCTAAGATAGGGCTTTTCGTAGCTCAGTTTCAATTGTGAGATCCTCTGGAAAAGGAGGCATTTATAGTTTACTGATATCTGTGTCAGAAAAAACAGAAAAACTATTTATTGTTTTGGAATGAAAAAATATTTCTCCTGCTGTATGAACACTATTCCTGCCAGACGCATGACATGTCACATGGACTAATTAGAATGCTTAGGATTCTTAACCGATAAGACTCTTATTTTTTGGTGTAATGGTGCTAGTGTGAGCCAAATCTGTTGCTTCAATGAAAACGTCATGTTTTAAGCAATATCTGTTGATTTCTAACCGCACTGCATATCGCATTGCTTTTTTTCTACTAATTATCGCTATTTGATATTTTATTTGGCATTTTTCTTTTTTTTTTTTTAAAAATTCCATTTTAAGTCTTACATGGTTTTTGTGTCTTAATCTCAATTTTTGTTGTAAAAGTTTTGTATGTTTAGAAGGTATTTATTTCAATTTCACGAGTTTTTGTGTTTTAATTTGAACATTTTTATATCCTTCATTTTATATGTTAAGCTTTTTATTTATTTCAATGATAATTTTAAGTCTTAATGTTTTTGTTTGTCACACAATTACTTTTATGTTTACTTTAACGTTCTATGTTTTTGTTGTGGACTTCTTTTTAAGCTCAGTATATTCTAGAGAGAGTTGTTTGCTTTTATTGCTGTGAAATTGTGACAGCTGCGTTGAACCCACCTTGCCATATGCCTGTAAAGGCGGGACAGCTGAACTTATTGATATACTGATTATTGCATTGCTCTTGTGTGAATATTGTTTAATGCTATCAAAAACTTGTTTGGATTAGATACTTACAGCAAAATATAGAAAGATATACCACAACACACAATATTTTCCCTACTGAAGTGTAATGCTTGAAAAGAGTAGTAATTGACCACAGTGTTCTTCATAGTTATCATCAATTCAATGTATTTTGAGATAAAAATTGCCACATGAATTCAAATGAGAATACAGTAAAACCTCTCTTTTGCAGACACTGGTGGGACAAAAAAGTTATTGTTGGTGGGGGGGGGGGGGGGGGGGGTTACTGAATTTATTCCCTCCCCCCTAAAGGTGAGATTTGAAATTTAATTTAGAAAAAAAATTTCCTCCATTTCAGCACAGTTCTTTTCTGAAATCACATATTTTCAAAGGAAAAAAATTTGCTTTTGATTTTTAATGTAGTTTCTATGGAAGTGAGCTAGGAAAAAAGAAGATATGCTCGAATCTGAATTACCCCTGTAAAATGTTAATATAGTATCTGACGAAAGCTGAAGGGACAAGAGAAAAAAAAAGTAATGGCGAACAGGGTTTAGGGGTTGTTCAAGTATTACGTAAGCAAATTTTGAAAAGAAATGTTGAAAGAAATTCAACTACCTTTGCGGGTATCAAACCCCCTGACTCAGACCACCCCAGCTTGGCCTGAGTCAGGTGCGACAGTCCATGTACAGTCCCTTTCGGTGTACATGAGCTCCAAGGACAGATTGAGAGATTCGTGGCTTTTGTAATCTAGTGGTTAGGGCGTTCACCCTGGAAAGTGACATGGGTTTGATTCCCTGCAAAAGCACAGTTGAATTTTCTCTCTTTCCAAAAATACATTTTTGCAACAGCCAGTTGTTAAAAACCTTCGTGTGGTAGTGGAGAGTGACATCATCCTTTCAAACAGGGTTTATAATTACAGATATAGAATATATATGTTAATACTGTGGGAAGTATGTCGGGACCGGAAAGTAATATCATTATATGTTGTTATATCATTATAGTGAGCATTATTATGTAGCAACCTATGATAGAAACTTTCCTATCTGTGACATCAAACTTCCAGAATTTTTATATTTCCATGATGGTAACCTAGCAACAAAAGTACTGATGGCAAATCAAATGTTTTTACTCTTGTATGGCAAGAAATTGTGTGTGTATGATGCTCTATACTTTTTCTATGTCCGTGTTAAAAAAAATAAAATATGTTTTATATATCACATAACCTTTTGATTGTCATCACCTACACATTGCCACTACATTTCAGATTTTTACTTTATAACAAAAAAAAAGAAGTCTATTGGATGAATAAAATTTTAATAAAATGTTGCTTCTCTGCTTTTAATTTGAATAACTTACTTTTGCTGCATTGAAATCCCATCTCACATTCCTCCGCTTGATTAAGATATTGAAGAAATCGGTATCAGGATGCAACTTATATTTGACAAACAAATCCAGAAGTTCATTTTCTGACTCGTTCGTCTGAGGCAAGCTTTCCAGCAAAAGGGTGAATGTCTTTATGTCAGGTTTTACTCCATGGTCCTCCATGAGTTTCAAATATCCACTTGCATGACCAACTAATGCCAATCTGAGGAAATAAATGGAAATTCATAACCCAGCTAACTCAGTAACTTTAATCACAATAACTCAGTAATCTTCAACGGTAGTAACTATGTAGTCTAATGATATCAATATGAGTCTCAATGGCATTTATGAAAAAAATTATTCCTGTAATAAGCATATTTATACTGCTTTCATTCCTCCTATGGCCACTTCTCATGCTTTGCCACCGATTTACTAACTCTCAAAGCTGAACATATAATTACATTAATTTCATGGAATTATATTTTTTAACTGAAATCAGTGAAGAAATTTTGGAACTCTGAAATTTGGAAGAAAAAAAAACCACATAAAAATTCAATTTACTAAACCTAAAGTACAATTTCACTCAGTAAAGACACAGTTTCTTTTTCAAACAGCCTGGGTTTCCAAAGACTAGGGAAGTTAAAATAGATTGACACTCACTGTAAATTCTGGAAGAAAATTATGCTATCATGTGTGCAGCAATAACACATGCAAATTAAAGAAAAAAAAACTCTTCAAAAATGAAGGAGAAAGAAATAATGAACATTAATATCCTATTCTACTTCTGTTTTGGAACAAAAATATGTGAAGTTTTGCTTGGCATGATTTCTATATGAATGTGGGAATGACAACTACTTTTGGATAACAATTTTTTAATGATTACTGATAGTTGGCTCAATGTACAATTTTTGATTTTTCAATGAAATATCTTAGGCTTATTTATTTCAGACAAATATGGACAAAAGTTTTAGCAATGTACAGTAAGACCTTGGTATAACGTTGATTGCTTTTAACATAATCTCGACCACAACACCAGGTTTTAAAAGTCACTGATAGCATAATGTCCCGAAGTCATTTTTATTTGTTCCCTATGGCTGATGTTATAGTGGCGTTATACCAAGGTCTGACTGTACCATCTTTATAATAAATGAAACAAACCTATCAGATGAAGTTTTGATGTTTGAAAGGTGAATGATCTCATGGCCTCCCAGAGGCCTTTGAGTCAAAATATTAGCACAGATCTCCTTTGCATTGATGCACAAATATGGCTCCTCTTTAGAATATAAAGTGATTTCAGTTCTCCCACTGTCACTAAAATCATCTTGGAAAGAGGGTTTTCCAGGAGCTGACTTACTATCCTTGGGTGGGTCTAAGAATTTCGTTTGAGAAAAGTCTGGATTAGGCAATCTCAAGATGTCATTGTTATCTTTTGACGAAGGAGTATTCAGGCTATATGATCCCCTACTGTAGCTGCTCCAATGCTGTAGAAGGAAGCAAGATATTTCCTCTGGCCCAATGCCACAGTCTCGAACTGCTCGCAAAAGTAAGTTGAATGTGTACAACTGAGGCTGCATCTTCTTTGTGATCATCTTCCTCCATACCTGATACAAAAAGGAAATAACTTGAATCCAAATTTGAATACTCATTTAATTTTAAAATATTGTAATAAAATTTAATTTAATATTGTAATAAAATTTAATTTAATATTGTAATAAAATTTAATTTAATATTGTAATAAAATTTAATTTAATATTGTAATAAAATTTAATTTAATATTGTAATAAAATTTAATTTAATATTGTAATAATTTTATTGTTATAATAATTTATAATTGTAATTAGTATTGTAATAAATATAATAAATGTTATTTTATTAAATTTATTCAAAATAATTTGCATCAATTTATTTGGTGCAAATGTGAGCTGGTCTCGTATTTGTGGCAGTGAGTTTTTTCAGACAGTGGACAGACTTACGACACAATATAAAAAAAATTCTGCCATACCTACTTTCAATTCTAAGATTGATGAGATAAAAGGTGGTACTCTAAATATATAACATGACACCATAAGTATGTTGATATATACACATGCTACCCTATTCAAAATGCACGGATTCCTTAGGAACTCCATATGGGAATATTTATGAGGACCATGCATGGTTTATTAGTTTGTAGTAAAAGAGGTTGGGTTTTGATTGCATTGATGCAGCATCAAATACAGTAGTAGTAGCAGGGGTCTGTCCAGACTTTTTTTACAGGGAATTATTTTTTGAAAATGTCCTTCATTTATTTTCCTGAAAATGATCCATAATTTTGTGGGGATAGAAACAATCTAAATAATTTGTACAAAAGAAATTATGTTTCAAATTAATGTTGCAGTTAATTTTATGAAAGGTCTAGACAACAGACTTAAATTTCAGGTGAACAGGGGGGTGGGAGCTCAGGGGAAAGGAAAGCTATGCTCTAGAACATGAAATATTTGTGTAGTAGATCTAATACAGTGAGGCCGTTACAACAATACTCGATATAACAATTAATCTGTCTGCAAAAATATTTTTTAAATCTTGTTTAGAAATGAAAGTGCTTTAATGTTAAACTGCTGCCTCTCAATGCAATGTGTGATAATTCCTCTACAACAATATTTTTTCTTGATCCACAGAGTATATTTATAGCAAGGGTTCACTATATATATATATATTGGTGTACGCAAAGGAGGAGGTTTGGGGTTCTAACTTCCCCCTTCAAGTCGAGATTATAGTGTTATTTTGCAGGAAAAAATGTAACCCCCCCCCCTTTGAGAAGGAAAAAAAAACTGAAAACCCCCCTTGAGAAAATTGTGCATAGGCCTATGTGTATATATATATTGACATCCACATGATGATACTATCTCCCAGACCTTGAAGTCTATCTTAGCTAATGCATACGAAAAGTTTAGTTGCAAAGGTCCGAAAAGAAAAAAAACTCATGAAAGTGATAAATCAAATTTATACTGGTTAAACATAATGTCTAAAAGACAGCTTGGAGTGAAATGATAACTGTTATATACACTGTACACATTGCTAATTTATTACACATATATTATTGCTCACTAGCAGAATTTTCTGATCTAGTCATTTTAGTGAAAAATGAAAAAGGAGAGGTACATCTTGAACCTTGAAAAAAAAATCAGTATGTTGCCGAACTTTTTGATGAAAATAGTGACAGATGATGGAAGCCAGTTCTATTATTATGAATGCAGAATAAAATTGTGAGTGTGGAATGACGTCACTAGACAGTGGATGATGTCCATAAAACTATGTGACCATGGTTTTTTCAACTATTCATGACTTTAGAACATAAATCTACTAAATGGTCTTTCTATTCAAACTTCCAAAATAATAGCAAAGATATGTGCAGAAAAATCGTCACTGTTGGAAAGTGAAGAAAACGCTGTAGATTGAGATAATATACTCATTTTTTGAGAGAGCGATATTTTCTGGATAATAATTTGCTGAAACTTGAACCCAGGCCTCATAGGCGGAGATTGACTTGGAAGTCTGGGGGGGGGGGCAAGGTCATTATTGCTGGGGGGGGGCACGATGATGATGATGCTAATTCATCTATACATATATACATTAGATCAGTCGACTCCACGTTTGACTCTGGGGGAGCTGCCCCTCCACGCCCCCCATATCTCCGCCCATGCCAGGCCTTCTTGCAGACAAGAAGGCCTGGGTTCAAGTCCCGGCGGAGACCAAATGATGACTTCCCCTCCCCAAGTTCACCTCAGCATAATATCCAGAAAATATCCATTCCTTGACATCTTGAGCAGAGAAAAAAAAGCAGTCTATTTCTCTGCACTCGTTTTCATTGCATGAAATAAATTCTGATTGAAAAAAAAAAATTCTTGCCAATTAATTTCAGTATAACCATTACACATTCACTAAAAGTCAAAAATCAGAAAAAGATTCAAATAAATAAAATATAAAGTAAATCATAAAAAAATCATAATGCGCAATGATCATACTTCTATTGAATGTGTGAAACCAGCATCTTTATCAGCTATGCATGCCATCAATAGAAAGTTATAAGTTGATGTAGTGACACGAATACCTTCTTTTATCATCTCATCAACAATCTGAAACAGGAGGAGAGCAATGAAAATCTCACCCATAAGTCATTATTAGCACGTTTCTGCCAAAAAATGAAGCATCCATGGGAAAATGAGGGTTGTGATTCATTAAAAAAAAACTTGAAATAAAATTTGCGTCATTAATTACTTCGAATGCAGTTCCGATGTCACCACATTTTCCAAATGCTTTGATCATTGCATGGTAAGAAGTTTGATTCAATGACCAGCTTTTTTCAGCTATTTTCTCCCTTAGTTTAACTGCATTCTTCAAGCCATAATCTGGAAACGGGCATTCAGCGCAGGAGTTGAATAGACCAGTTAATACAGCACAGGTCGGACGAAAACCTCTGTCAGTCATCTATTTGAATAGCATATAATGTATGCTGCATTAATCCATTCATAATGAACACAGATTCATTTCCAGGCATTACTGGATATAAACAAGACTGAAAGATGATTTCATCAGAGCTTGACAAATCAAAAAAATATTTCGGCATTAGCCAAATTTCTTGGGATCCAAGCATGGGTTTTTGCTCACGAAACATGGTCCTAACTAATTTTTATTTTCAACTCTCCCAGTCCCATGTTAAAAGACGTAATGAAATCAGAAAATCTTGTCTCATCCTTACATTCCAATTTAGCAATCACATACAGAAAATATTATTGGCAAAAATACAGATTTTATATTCGATTTCCCATGGCGACCTGGGATTTGTCAAGCCCATCATTATAAATTTTAAATTGAAATCAAAAGTATTTATAGCAAATAGAAAAAGAAAATCTACATACAAAATTACATGTAACTGCAAATAAACTTTATATTTACCTGTCTAAGAAGCTTGAATGCCATTTCTGTGTATCCAGCTCTACCGCAGGCACCAATGAGAAATGTGTAATTCGAAACAACGGGAAAAACATGATTCTTGTACATATCAGGAATCAATTCCAAAGCTTCTTTCAGCTACAAAGCAAAAATGTTCGAATTGATTACACTCTTGCAGTTTTGAGTTATACTTAGAATAAACTGATTTGCACAGTTTAGAAGAAGTAATGAATATTCGACAAAGCAAAAGGTTCAAGAAGATTGATAGCTAATTGGTCTTTACAAAATTCAATTTTATTGATGCATATAAAAGAAAACATCCTTTGTTCATGATTAACTGCTTCGGTTTTCAAAAAATATTGTTCTTCAAGGATGATAACAGACATAGATGTGTCATGTGACACAAAGGGTAAAGCACTATGCATCAAATATATATACAGCTATCCTATAGTAATATAGAAAATTGAATTGCAGTACAAAAACACAAGGCATCGTGCTGGGTTCTCATCATGAGGATCCAGATTCAAACCTAGTTAGCGGAACAGTGGTGGTTGGCTGAAGTTCGTCTTCATTGGTTTTCCAACTTGGAAGCATGAATGAGAGCAGGTCTCCCATTTGAAAAAGCCTCTCTGCTGGGAGAGCAGGCAAATCTTAACACGATACTTACATATCATGAAAGTTCCATCATTAGACATTTTAACTTAAAATATGGAAGGCAGATGGCAGCACTGGTACAACACAAAACGAGCATAACTTTGACAACATAAATACATTGGGGCTACACATATAAGGTTCCTGCATGTGCTAATTAATTAGAAATTCCCCACAGAATTTGTTTAAGAGGTGCTGCTGTAAAAATGCAGCACCAAAAATATGCATCAATCCAAGCTTCAAGATTATTTTAAATAAGGTATGCAAATAACAGTGACAAAAAAAAAAATCCTGGTTTGGGCATGGATGTCTAACCTAACACTAACAAATTCCCTGGATGGATCATGCTGATACGTGATGATCACATTATTTATGAAAAAAAAATATTACATACAGGAATTCTCATTGATGAGCGGCTTGGGTTTTCTGAACATCGTTCAGCAGTAGTCAAAAAAGGGAATAGAATGCTTTGTTTCACGGAGATATGATCGAAGCATTCAAAATTTTCAACGGGATGGATAGGATGGACCATGAATTATTAGTATACCATAGGTTATGGTATCGCAGGGAATTTTTCTCTAATAGGGTTGTTAATAAATGAAATAGCTCACCCCCAGAGGTAGTAAATTCTAACACAATTGACACGTTTAAAAAGAAATACAATAAACACGTTGGGGTAAATCGAGAAGCTATCCATACTTAATAAGACAACCATAAGTATTCTTTATAGGCATTGTATAATATTTCATCATGTATATATATTGTTTGTAATTGCACTTTTAATTGGGTTGCTGTATTTTTGAAATGTATGACATCCATATTTGTTATGGGCATCTTTTTCTCAGACACCTCGTTGGGCATTTCGCCTGTTGTGGCATTGTATTTGTATATGATACTGTATTTTTAGTTTTTATCAATCAGGTTTTTCATCACTTCGGCATGGTTTTTGCTTTCTTACAAAAGAAATTTAATTTCTCAAAACTCCATTTTGAAATTTTTTTCCATTCCATCACTTTCGAAATAGAAAGGTTTGACTGTATTAAGATTGATTGATTGATGACTGCTCACGCCCAGAGCTGTTGTGCAAGACAACTTCCTCTCTTCACCTCCTAGGAGGCTGGGTCGTATCGGAGAGCATCTTCTATTTATTCAACAAATGAAAAGTTATAATATACATTCTATGGAAACAATCCATCAGAAGACATTGAGGATACATACAATCAAGATTAACTAAGAGAGAAATGAAATAAAAATGAAATACAAAACCAGCGAAAAGAGATTAAATACACGCTAATTTGCACTAATTAGCTATGCACTATTATATACATTCTGTGGAAACAATCCATCAGGAAACTTATGACTTATCAGAAAACTGATTGTATTAAGAATTTATCAGATGCGTTTGAAGGATGAAAATGAGTTTAAATAATATAAATGACATTTGAATAACAGTTGAGGGCTGCCCATGGCATTTGATGACACTATACATTAACCCATTAACTGCTGATTTTTTTTTTTTAAATTTTTGGCCAGATAAGTTATATATATGCACAAAAAGTCGTAAACGTAAAGCAAGTAAAATTCAAAAATCCCCAAATGGGGATCATAGCAGCTAATGGGTTAATATGAAGGGGCTCACGGATTAAGATCCCCTTAAACTGTCATTGGCACTTACATTTAGTGCCATCTTCATGCATGGGCCCACCAGAAGGGCACCTCATGATAACATCTGATTACAATTTTCAGGAGTAAATATGTAAATTGGTATGACGGTATATACTTTTGACAATATATCATCACCTTATAATGAAAACCTCTTACATCAAAATTCCTAATTTTACAGAAAGAGAAAAAAAAAGTTATGGGACATCCCATTGAATAAAACAAATAAGGGGTTAATTTTTTCGGCTATATAGAGCAGATCTTTGCCAATTGTTTTTTCCTCAGAAGTTGTAATAGGTGAGATATGATGTTCTCAATTTAAAACTGTCACAGTTATTTAAAAAAAAATTGATGTGTGTGTGTATGAGGTTTCATTATAAGGTGACGATATAAGGTGGGGGTTCCCAAAAAAATTATTTGGCCTAGGCGAGGGGCCGGAGATGTTAAGACGAACAGTCTTAACATATCCGGTCCCTCGCTTACATTCATGAGAAAAATGAAACAAAACATGTTCTTGGTAAATAACAGAATGCGTCATATTTTGAGAAGGAATTTCAAAAAATCCCCAGCACTTCCAATAATCCAGAACCTTAAGTTTTTGAGACAACTGAAGTGACAGTGTGGAAATTCCTATCTTCACTTCAAAATATGGAAGACAGATGGCAGCACCACCAAAAACATGAAACAAGCATAGGTTTACCAGATGTTATTTTTTTCTATGTCATTTCATGTGTCCCCCCTGTTTTAGAAAATTCACCCTTTTGTCCTTTTAAGGTTTCCAGAATTGTTTTTCCTTCTTTTTTCTTGAAAATTTTTTTTCCCACTTTGAAACATATCTATTGATATTCATTGATATGAGTGTTTTTGTGGTTTTTTACATTGACCAATAGCTGTGAAAATTTGAAGAATTTTTTTTTAGTGGGTCTGTTTAAGTTGGGAAAAATTATTGTGAACGGTTTTATTAGAGGGAATAGTGGCACCATCTGTTGTGGAAAAGCAAAATTACTAATGGTGCAGGCAGGCATCCTCTCCTTTCTCAGTTTTTAAATCTGGTAACCCAAGAACAACTCCTACAACATAAACACGTTACATATATGCATGGCCATATGTTTGTATATGTATATATACAAACAACATGTTGCTGATTGTACTGATCAGTTAGAAATTCCACAAAGGAATGTGTACGAGGTGCATACATGGTTAAGTAAAAGTAATGTATATATGGTTTCTCTAGAATATAAATATCTTTTCAAGGGCTATGGAAGGGTGAAAAAGTTGAGGAAACACTGTTTCAGGAAGGAGAAATATCAAGATAAACACAGAATTTTCTTTGCATGATACAGTAGACAAAATAAAAGAGATAACCTTTTTCTCTTTCGCTAAGCGTTTCATCTCATGTAGATATAAATGAGCATTTTTGAATCTTTTCTCAGCAGGGTATTCACGTCGACTATCATAATCGGCCTCTTCTTCAAAATCACATTCTTCATTTAAATCTTCGGAATACCACAAAGGGTTTTGGTCATTCAGTTTGCCGAATTCATCTGCTTCATCTACCCGTTTGGAAACAAATCTCCTAGTTTGCTTCTTGTAGTTTTGATGATTGACATAGCGATTAACTTGAGGCACATTCATTTGTTGCAGAAATTTTTTCTTCTTTGATTTATCCCGCTCTAGTGATACTCTCATGTTCCCAAACACATCAGAATCATCACAAGCTTTGACTGGGCTATCAGTTTCATTGAATGTCTGAAGTGACAATGTTTCAAGACTTCTTACACATGGTGCAATTTTCGGAAACGTCCTAGTCACATTATTCAGCAGTTGCGTTTGAGTAGAAGTAACTGTATTTGTATATTGAAGTAATTGCCGAATATATTTCATATATGTTGGAATCATTTTTTATATTTCTGTAATGAAAAAAAAAGAAAATTAATTTCCTCATAATTATATGAGAAGGCATAATTATATGCTCGAATTATATGAGCTAAAAAAGTGCCAAAATATGCACTGAAATGAAGATAAATCTTCATTTAAAAATGCAGAGGCATACTTCATGAAATAAAAAATATGTGCAAAAAATGGAAAATTCTTTTTTACTATTCATCTAATAATGCTAATGTATGTGACTAAAAATGAAAAATATATACAAAAATAAAAATAATATGCATTTGAAAGCACCAAAAAATGAAAAAGTTCATAAAGATTGTTAAAATATGCATTTAAAACTGCTGAAATATGCCTTTAAAAATATTGAAATATGCATAAAATAAAAAATATGCTCTAAAAGTTCTTCAATATACCCATGGGAATATTGAAAAATATAAATTAAATGAAAAATAAACTGCAACTTTTAAAAATGCTGAAGCTTCCCTAAAGAGGGAAAATGTGGGCAAAAAAAAGTGCATTTTTGAAACTACAAAAAATGAAGAAAAAAGTACACAAAAAGGAAAAAATATGCACAAAAATGAAAAAATATGCGGAAAAAAATGAGAAGTCTGTGCAAAAAATTGAAAAAAATATCCATAATAAAATCACTGAAATAGGCCCTGACCTGAGAGAAGAGAAAAATATGAAGTAAAACTGAAGAATAAGTGAAAAAAATGAGAAAACATACATTAAAGTAGTGTAAAAAAATATGCATTTAAAAATGCGTAACAATGTGCCTTAAAATGAACACTTCTTAATGGTGAAATATTTTCTTAACAAATTAAAGAAATTTGATTCAATTTGAGGAATAAATAGTTAAAAATAATCTTAAAAACAAGTATGCAATGAAATTTATGGAAAAAATGTCAAAAATTTGCTCTTATTCCAAAATTTCTGTGATTTTATGCATTTACATGCAGTAACTATAAAAAGTGCTAAAATATGCAATTGCATATGTGCTTATGCATTTACATATTATCTGGGCTCTAATCTATATATATATAAAAGAATGTATGTCTGTCTGTTTGTCCTTTATGCATTACTACACTATTCATCCGATCGCCATGAAACTTTGGAAAGTTGTTGACTACACTCCCATGAAGGTTTCTGGCATAGTTTTTTCCCCTTTCCTTCATTTCCTTGAATTTCCTTTCTTCTGAGATCGCAGCAACACGTGACGGGTAAGCTAGTAATTAATATAATTTTTATGCTGACAGAAAAAAAAATGTCTATCAAGAAATACAACAATATTCTTAGGGACACTTTACTTTTTCATAAACAAAATATAGTCAGCAGCAAATTTCATCCAAAATAAATGGTGAAAAAAAATTCTTAAAAAAGTTTAACCAACCATGTCAACAAATTGTTGTTGGGTTACATACTTTTGTATTTTTCCCAATCTGCCACTTGAGCGCGGGTCACGTAAAAGTAGTCTTTAGTAGACTTGAAGTGGAGAGCGGGCATTGTATAAATATGGGTCATTGTAAGTGCATATGTGTGTTTTTTGCATTGCTTCTACATAGATAGTATAAAGCAGGTAGTACTATCTGGAAAAATAGATTAGGTCTTTTATAAAAATTTTACTGAATGACTGAATTCCATGAAAATTCACGAAAAATGCCTGTTACATGCATGTGTCTGCTCGTAATATGCCAGCATACATTGTGTTAAGAGATAGGCAAATCCGACATGGTATTTTTGCCTGTTACCACACTTAACTTGATATTTATGCTTGACACTCACATCATATTCCATATATTTTAGTAGTTTATTTTCAACTTCAACAAGCACTGATACTCTGATACTATTAATTTTTTTTTCTTTTGTCAATTGCAGTTTTATTTTTTTATAATTGGCGTTCATTGCTCCTTTTTTCGTAAATTTTACGTATACAGCACATTTCTAATTTGTCTCTGTTGCTCACAAAATGCATTCTCAAAAGAAATCTTTAGATGAAACATTACTGCAGCTCAAATGTTGCAACGAAGAAATCTAGATTTTTTTTCCCCTTTTCCCCCTTTAATTTATGATCTAACCTTCTTTCTGGGTACCTAATACCAGGAGAAACATTTTTACATGCTTTTTAACACTGATCAAAAACTAAGCATGTTGAAAACATGTGCTTTTCAGAAGTAATAGAAGTCTCTAAACTGAAACGTAAGATAAATTGAAAATAATTTTCAATAATAAACATCTCACCAAAAAAATCTAAAACTTTACAAGGTCATTTAATAAAAACACTTGCCTCGTTTTTCCTGATCAAATCTAATTTGTAAAGTAATTAATTACCATTAATTGTAAATACAAATTTACAATTCTGATTGATTTAGTAATGGCTACATTAATTTATGGTAGCAACTGGTGTTGTAGGACTTGAAACGATGTTTTCCAAATGCCACAAATGGAAAAAAAAAAAGCTGTGAGAAATTTTTATTTGGTTATATTAAACTATTGATAAAAAGTAATTAAAATTATGGAAAAGATGAAACATAAAAGTATACAGATTCTAAAAATATATAATAATTTCAATAAAAAAATATATTTTTGTTTTAAGATAGAAAGTAATTATTTTAAAACAAAAATCCCAATCTTTCCTTAGCGCTCTCATATGAGCTGAATGAAACCCTAAACTCATGAACGGTATGACCAAACTCAGGCTAAAGCTCACAACTGCTAACACTACCACCAGATGGTGACTTATCTAAGGATGATGACACTTTCAGATATCCATACAAAGGTTTCAACAGCTGGATGATACGAAGATGAATTCAGGAAAGAAAGAATATTGAGGTTCATTGCCCTTGTAGCAATAGTGGTCTAGTGAGCTCACTCAGTGAGAGAATGTGTATAGATAGCAGCACTGAAAAATCAAACACAACACTATATATGCACTAACTGTTAGGTACACACACACTTACACTTCTGGCACATCTCACTAGGTAGTAAATCGCCCATAGATGGTGATAGACCTGAGTTGTGCTCTGCTTGAAAGAAAGAAAAGTGAGAGGATGTGGGCTCAATTCCGGGTAAGGGCGGTTGAATTTTCTTTCTTCCCTGCATTCATTTTCGCATCAGACAAATGTTGAAACCTCTGTATGCATAGTAGCGAGTGACATCATCCTTGGATATACATATTAGATCCCACACACACACACAGATCTGTTGGGAGAAGGGGTAGGCCTATAGCATGCCCATTATCTCCCTCCATGATTAACTGCAATTGGAATCTTCTAGCTTTATCTTGCAACAACGGATTGTCCCCAATTTTATCATCACGCCAAAACAACTATTTAATGCTGTACCCATCAAACATAAAAACTTAATATGTTTAATTTAATTTTAAAATATTGCATCCATCAAACATGAAATGGAAAAGAAATATTTCAAAGAAAATGAACCTCGCATCGTCGTCTCCAAAACTACAATGTTTACTATAACCATGTGCCACAGGGGTTTGTTGTGGTTCCAGTTCAACTAAAGAGTAAAAGGAGGGCAATATTTTCTCTGGCATTCATTGAGGAATATATTCAGAATAGATTGATGTGCTGCTCTCTACTTTCTATCGTGGTAACTGAATGCTTTGTTGTATTACTGAAAGCTACTAGATGGCAGCACATATTTCATCATTGAGTTTGCTCATAAAATTTGATTTTAGTATTGTTTAGATCATAGTTTCCCGAACTTTTCGTTCCATCGCCCCCTTCTTCAGAAATTTTTTCCCCTCATCGCCCCCAACTCAACGGAACCCATAAGATCCTATGTTAAATCCGTAACTTCTATCGCCCCCCTGGCCCATTCCATCGCCCACCAGGGGGCGATATTGCCCACTTTGGGAAACACTGGTTTAGATTCTCCGAAGAAAAAATTACTATAAAAATTACTATAGATACTTGTGGCTGAGTCACGGATAGGGTTACCAGACGTATCATATTTATGAGGACATGCCCTCATTTTGTTATCTCATTCTGAGCGTCCTCGCACATTTTCGAAATTTCTCCGTTTTCGGATTTCCGGAGAATTTTTATCTTTTCTTTGTTGGAGAAAAATTTCATCGAGAAAAATAGATATCTCTTCATTAGCGTGTGTTAATGCCCTGCATATATATATATATATACACACACACACTTCTGTGCCAATGAAATTTTGGAGTAAAAGAGAGATAATAATTTTCATATTTTATTCATAATTTTACCACCCCCGACTTCAGGATCCCCCCCCCCCCCAAGTCATAAGCGGATAAATGCAGCCCCTCACACGGGAGGAGGTGGGAAGGCGAATCACCGAAGTCGTGTTGTTTTGTGATCGTTGGGGGGGGGGGGAGAGCAGCGAATGTCCTCAGCCCTCCCACTAATGCCAATTATGCATTTTTTCACTGGACGGGGAGGGGGGCAGTGCCGTCTTAACGCATGGGCCTACCCGGGGGCCTCAAAAGAAGGAAGGCCTCACAAAAATGAGAAGTAGTTGAATTTTTCAAGAATTTCCCAGGTAGGGCCTCATAAAAATCTCTTGGCCCGAGGCCCATGATATTCTTAAGATGGCCCTGTATGGGGGAGGGGGGTGATCGGTCGTCCTCTTCCTGTTCCACCGCACTGAGCTATAAGTAAACCTTTCATTATAGCTCAGTGTTCCATCCATAGACTAAAGATATACTATTATAACTCTATGGTTCCACCTATGCCTTAAGATCTACGACAGGGGCAGGCAGTTGCCCCCTTTCTCGCTGTCATCCTGCTCTTTGCCGACTGGTCAAAATACAAGTAGAATCGTCTAGAGATGTATAATTCTCGTGAATAATTTTTAGCAGAATAGAATACTCTCATCTAGGAGCTACTATTATAAATAACGTGAGGATTTTCTTATTATTCTCAATGAAAATATGCTCCAGTTATTTATAGGTCCTAATAGTCTTTCTAGAGAAATTCTCAAGAATATTTATAACAATGCATATGTTATAATAAATATTCTTTATAAATAACTTGCGAATATTCTCCTTGAGTCTAATACTGGAGAATATTCTTATGGAGAATAATACTGAGGAGAGAATATTCTCACGGAACATATGATACCGTATTTTCCTGCGTTTAATCCGCGGTGGCGCATAATCCGCATGAGAAATTTGAAGGGGAAAAAAACGTATAGACCGTTGCGGCGTATTTTGTCTACATTATTTAAAAAATAATAACAAAAATTTACTTTGTGCTTCAATAATCAATCCATCGATGCGCTAATTAATGAAGTTTATTTATGAAACAATAGCATTATTTACACACAAAATATAATTTACAGTTCAATCAAAAACTTTCAAATTCAGACTCATCAGAATACTCATCAAGCTGATTACAGTATTTTCTGCTGATTGTCCGCAGCGGTAGATAATCCGCATTTTTTAATGTTTAACCTCTTTCTTTAGCAGATAATTTGCGGATTATGCGGAGGAAAATACGGTATTGTAGAATATCCACATGGAGGATAATATTCTCTTTAAGGCGACTGTTATTTAAATAATTTGAGATTATTTTCATTATTCTTTATGGGAATATTCTTGATATTCTTGATTCTCCATTATTTTTATAAGTGTAAAATTCTGTGTAATAACATTTGAAAGATTCTTGAGAATATTCTTGAAGTTATAATAAATAACTTAACCTTGTAATGAATGTCTCAAAAATTAAAAACATAATATATATGTTTATAATATTCACTATATGTTTATGAATTAATATAGTGTATATTAATTCATAAACTTGTGAAAGTGGGAAGCTGTATTTTCCTGCAAACAAAAGTAACTATACAAAAAATATACCCCATTCTCAGAGGACACAGAACTGTTCGAAACGGGTATTAAGACGATAATAAACGGGTATAAGATGGATAATTATTTATGATAACTTGAAATTGAATATAGTGAAGAAAAAGCGATGATATACAGGCAAATGATGAGGAAACCCTTGGGTTTCTGCCATGTTTGTATGGATTTCTGACTGTTATGTTGGCCCTTGAACAGTGAGAAGTTGGCCACCTCTGTTCTAGGTCATTCTTTTGATCATTCACGTGCTTCCACATTCTCTAGCTCACTCTTTTGGTCATTCACATGCTTGCAGAAGCTCCAGGTCACTTACTGATCTAATCCCTCGCTCTGTGGGTCACTCTTTTGTTCATTCACTTGCTTTCTCAATCTCCTAGTCATTCTTTTGCTCATTTACGTGCGCAATCTTTTGGTCATTCAATGACCAAGTCCCTCACCAGTGTTGCCAACAGTCAAAAAATTCCCCAACTGTGTTCTTTATCAAAAAAGAAAGCGGACTTAAACAACCAGAATTAATTTTGGTAATTATTTAGAATTTTAGATGACTATACGTCCCGTATTTCCCGGGACATTAATGTATAATTTATTAATAGAGAAAACTTAAAAAAAAAAAAACAAGAAAAAAAAACAACCAGCAAAACAACGTGGGAAAAACAACTGGATGGGTATTTTTTCCAACTAAATGTGCCGAAAAAACAACCAGAACTAGTTGAAAAATAAACAAGTTGCCAACACTGTCCTTTCTGTTATGAACGCAGGGCCGACTTAGGAGCATCAAGGGCCCCCTCTGGCCAAAGTGATATTTTTGCGGCCCTACCTGGGTATAAACGCTTGTCCGTAAACAATTTACACATGCTTACTCTCCAAAATTTTTATCGGATCTGATTTTTATGAGACCCTTCTGCTCTTGAGGGGCACTGGGACGTGCCCAGATAATCCCATGCGTAAAGACGGCACTGCTCAACAGACGCGGATTTATTTAGGGTTTTGAAAATTTTGCCGCCCATCTCCCATTCTATTAATTTTCTCAGCCACTCATTCCTCAAACTTGCCGCACCTTTAAACTTGAAGTATTGGGATACAATACTTCAAGCTCAAAGGACTAGGTATAGTCCACCGTGGGGTAGTTCTTTGTCCGCTCGCCCCTCTGTAAATAGGCCACTGGCTTCATGTGTATGAGGATGAATATGAGAGAAAGTATTTAATTCTCAAAATACTCGAGATACATATACACGCATGCTACTGAAAGTTAATCTCCATTTAGAAAGTAGAAAAAAGCGGAACATATATGTTTCATGAGTTCACTTTGGTTTGACGACAGCTTTGACGAGTTTTTTTTCATATATCATTGTCGTAGGCTGATCGAAAATCGGGTATATTTATTTTTTTCTACCTTGTACTTTGAAGGCTTGTCAAAAAAAAAGGGAATCTGTGTACTTCATCCGACCATGGCAATAGGTTTTTTCTCCATCCCTCTTGTGCAAAAGTACGGAGACGTTAAGAAGTGTTCTTCTTGTCAATTTCTTAAGCGTGACGGCTATAAGAAAAATAAAGATCACATTTGGGAGATAAGAAAAAGAAAAGATCTGTTTATTTCTGGATACCTGTGGACATGAGAAAAAAAAGATAGGAAATGACCTAAACACTGCGCATGACAGCTGTCTTACAATGTAAAGACTTCTTTCATGGTACATTTCCAGGTGAATAGACGCGCTGCCATGTTTTTTTTTTAATCTTTTCGAATTCGTTTCTTCTCAATTCTTCTATTAAAACTAAAAATACCTGATAAAAGCGGAAAAAATCTAAAAAATCTATAGATTTTTTCTGATAGAAAATAATTTAGGAAAGTCTTTTTTTTTTGAGTCTCTGGAGAACCGATTGACTAATACTCATTGAGGCGAAAGCGACATCTAGAATTTATAGGAAAAAAAACAAAAACAAAAAAAAACAAGAGATGGTTTGAGTTGGAAAAAAAATCTGTTTACATGCAGAAGAATCCTATAAATAGTCCTGAATAAACTTTAATATGGAGATTTCTGTTCATCTTTCGTTATACGGTGGGACGTTCGAAAAGTTTTTATGCACAAAAATTCTATTATCAATATTAAGATGTCCTATTTTGAAACATTTCTCACAAAGCATATTATCAAGCATCACTGCTTCCTTACGGAATGTTATTTAGTAACTCTTTGTATCAATCAACTGTAGCATTTCAATCTATAAATCTTGTTTATTGCACTTTGCAGGGGAAGAAAAGACATCTTTGTGAGACAAAGTGAAGAGAATATGATGTGCGAGTAAAAGACAAATTTCCGATAGACTTTTTTGCTCAAAATCTGCAATATCCTGGCTGCTGTAAAAGCTAGTATATTTCATCCGAGTATGATGTCGTTCTCCGCTATTACTACAAAGGTTTCGAGAGCTGGCTGATGCGAAGAGAAATCCAGGAAAGAAATTTTAACTGCCTTTATAGGGAATCGAACCCACACTCTAGATTACTTACAAGATGAGAGCGCTGGACCCCTTACGCTAAGATGAGCTTTGGTCTGAGTTAGGTATGACTGTCCATGTACACAGTCTTGTGCAGCACACCGAGTTCTAAGAAGAGATGGTTCGTTGCCTTTGTACGTAGTGGTGTAGAGCGCTCATCCGGTAAGTAAAAGCCTCTTCTCACCATGATTGGGTCCTGACGTAGGGTCAGATAATTAAGGTGAAAGATAACAAAAAGCCTTTGTTGGACATAAATCGCAAATCGCCAAATGCTATCGGCAACCACAACCGGCGTCACCTTTTCGTCTACTTTTGCAGAAGTTTCAAAGGAAGACGCTTGATGGGGGAGAAAACCTCTCGTTCCGTCATTATTCTATGGCCTTTGTATTCAAAGCCATAAAGTATTGTTTGCCCGAGGAGGATGACTTGACCCCCAGTCATAGTGAGAAGGGGGGCCTTAAGAGGACGTGGGTTCGATTCCCCGCAAAGGCAGTTGAATATTCTTTCCTGGATTTCTCTTCTAATCAGCCTGCTGTAGAAACCTTCGTAACGTATTTTAGTCGTGACTTCGATTTCTAGTTCTCGGAAGCATTTCAGGCGGCATTTTCGGAATCTATTGAAAACAAACTGTCAGATATTTACTATCAGCAGATTTTTCAGTTGCCCACCACACTGTTTCCAGAGTTAGTATAGCTCGCAGGGTTTTTTAAGGGGCGTGGATCGAATCACGGTCGGCACATTGAAGAGACTTGTGTTGCGCCTACAGGAATTGGTATGGTGGAAGGCGGTCGTGGAGCTGTGATCGAGATCGGTTTGGACGAGAAAAAAAGAGGGGGGGGGGGAGAGGAGAAGAAAGCAAAAGTCCGACGTACTTATTTATTACCCCACGGTCAAAACGAGTGAGTATACGCGGACGTGCAAGCAGAGATGGATGAAGTTCGGAAAGAAAACTCACATGCCCATGTGGGGAATCGAACCACCAACCTCTCACAATCAGGGCGAGTACTCTACCATCAAGCTGCTACAGAGGACCGACAGAAACTGACATCGTTTTTCTCTACATGTAGAAGTACCTTTAGAGCAGTGGTTCTTAACCAGGGGTACGAGAAAGCATTTTCTGGTGTGCGAGAAAGAAAAAAAAAGCTGTAATACGTTGATTATTTGGGAAAATAATAAATGAAAGGAAAAACCAATTTTTCAATTCTCTGAACAATGCGAATCACACCGTTATTTTGACACCTAATTTGTAAGTATATACTCGCAGAAATGAGTTGTGGGAATTTTAATGCTTCCAAGTTAAAAAGATTTCCTAGACACATTTATTTATATGAAATTTTTAGGTACTTTTGCAAAGTTTCTTTTGTGTTTGTGATAAAATCTATTACTTTTCGATCTTAATTCTATGAGAGAGAGAAAATAAATGTAATTTGGTAAAAGACTATTTCATTGAAATGCGTTCCAGTGCACATATTTAAATGGAATTTTGAAATTCTGATTTAGAGCAATTTTTGAAAGACACAGGGGTACAACAAAAGCGGCGACAAGATCGCAGGAAAAAATTGCTACCTCAAGGAGCCCCCCCATCGTGGGGTTGGTGCGCTAACACCTCGACGAGTGTAAAAAACAGACCTGCCGTTCGGAATCGGCAATAAATTGTAGGTCCCAGTCTAATTAGCCCTCGTGTGCAGAAAATGACTATGGTGCGACAAAAATGATCTATGATCAATTTTTGAAAGCTCAGTTGGAATCATTTTCATAACTAGAGGTAGACAGTTTCGAAAAAAAAAAACTTCTCCAACTCACTAATCTACTTTGGGGCCGTTCAAGTATTACGTCATCATCGATGGGGAAAGAGGGGGTTTGGATAATGTTTACGTCATCAACCACCCTTTATAAAAATATGAGTTGGATTCAGAGGGAAGAG
This sequence comes from Pholcus phalangioides, assembly GCF_987345545.1. Classification (NCBI taxonomy): domain Eukaryota; kingdom Metazoa; phylum Arthropoda; class Arachnida; order Araneae; family Pholcidae; genus Pholcus; species Pholcus phalangioides. Next base: position 93,315,764 of record NW_028301608.1, on the reverse strand, counting down.
CTGATGACGAAATTTTGCTGACAAGGGGGGGGGTGAAGGGGGTCAAAAATGGCTAAAAATTTGCTTACGTAATACTTGAACGGCCCCTTTTGTGAAATTAGGTTTCCGCCAATTTTACTAGAATCGCTAATAATAATTAGAATAAACTAGAAGTCGCTTGAATGTAAGTAATGATAATCCCTTTCAAAAAAGTAAGCTAAATTTCGAAGCACTAGTATGAAAAAGCAATAAAAAGCAATAGTAAATAAGTCATTAGTACTACCGAACTGTCCATTCACCTGGTACACATTCCTCTGTGGAATTCGGAATGTGTGTTCCGAGTTGTATGTGAGGTATTTCATTAGAAAACATAAAAAAAGGAAATTTCAAAAATTTTTAGGTTTTTAAAAAAGCCGCTGTGGTGGTCTAGTGGTAAGAGTGACGGACCCCACCTCCGCCAACGTGGGGGGGGGGGGGGTTGGCTGAAGGTGGTTTTCTATGGTTTCCAACTTCGAGGCACGAATGCGAGCCGATCTCCCCATTGAAAAGGCATGCCACAGAGAGCAACAGACCTACAAACGATATATAAATATTCAGTCATTACACTGCACTCACTTCACTTCTGACATATACATGGCAGTACTGAAAAATTAGACACAACACTAAAATACGCACTTAGACTGTTATGTACACACACTTACACTTCCGGCACAACTCGCTAGGTAGTAAATTGCCCATGGCGACAGGCCTGAGTTGTGCTCGGTTTGAAAGAAAGAAAGGTTGTCAAAAAATGTAACGACAAATCTAGTTCTTATTCTGATTCTATTTCGTACGATTCTGTATCGGCCATTACTGAGTATAATATATATATATATACGAAATAAAATCATAAATTGCAGAAATTAATTTAGAATTTTTAAACATAAAAAATTTGTGTACAAAATTCATTCATATATCAACTAGTTCTCTTTTAAAAATCATACATTTTTTGAAAACATGCGACACTCTTTTGATAAGAACACAGTAACACTTTGCAAGTACTGCACATAATAATTGCTCAGTGGTGTCTCTCTTTGGTTCTACAAAAGGCACATCTTTTCCGATGCACACTGTACTGGCAGGTGGATGTTGCGTTTTTTCTCCAGCAAAAAAGAAAGACACCAACCTTCCAAAAAACACATAATTCGGTCTTCCCCACTAGAGAGCTAGCAAAAAAAAAAGCTATACGTACTTCTTAGCTCTATGTAGGCGGTGGTCTACCAATTAAACAATTAAACCACTTGAGAACTTTGAAAAAAAAAAAGGAATTACCGATAATATTTCTTGGTTTCATGATTTAAGTAAATAAGGAGGTATGTATCTGAAAAATTTATGAGTTTTGTCCAGGTTATTGATTACATTTTTTGGAGAGATTAAATAAAAAAAATTAAACTTTTTCATTTTCTTGGTAGCTGAAGTTTGTTCACACGTCATTAAAAAAAAAGTAAATGATTTTGTGCTGCCATCTAGTAGCTTCATTGAATCTCAGAAAATATATTCATCCGCTACCTTCATCTGCGGCTTCCTTTCGGACCTGTTGGCGTGTGGTGGCATTCTCACACACATACACACTCACATACTAACATACATTTTCTTTCCTTTAATTCTTCATAGGCCTATCTTGGCCCGTTCTTATACCCACTATCAGCCCTTTGGCGCTGGTAATGGGGAAAAATTCTGATGCTGGTCTGGTTGTTTTGAAGTGAAACCACCGCTCTTCAAGGGGTTAAAATCACAGAGAATCATCACGCTAAAATCGCACTGCGGACCCCGTGGGAGAGAGTTAGTCCAAAAAATGTTGCTGCCATCTAGTAAATGCCACACAGTTAGGGCGTTAGATAAGTTAAAAAAGTCCCATTCTAAAAAAAAAAATACCCACATAAGCGTTCAAAGTTTTCGTGTATTTTTTTTTTACATCAGAAATATACGTTCATGATTCACAGCAAGTTTCTAGAGCAACAAAATAATTTATTATTCGAGAAAAACTGTCTAAAAAGTATAACACTGATATAAGATACAACAACAATTTTTCTCGTGAGCTTGAAATAAAACCGATGCGAATGTACGAAGCAGTGTAGAATTTTAAATTTAATGCGATATGAGACGGATGATATTTTCCCATCCAGGTTTACAAACTATAAAAGTAAAGCTTCTGATAAAAAATTTACGGAATTACTGCTCAGATTTTTCTTTTACCCCAGAAAAATCCTAAAGATATTTTTATGTATCCTCTTGAGGAAGTATGATTTCTCTTTACTTGATAAAAAAAAAAAAAAAAGGATAAAAAAGAAAGGAACAGAATTGCAGAAAATGGGCTCAGATACCCATTTTCAGCAGATACATTATTCCCTACGCGCTCAGGAAAGAGTACTACTTTTATTACTGCCATTTCTCCATTTTTTCCTTACATACATTTTTTTACTTTTTTTTAAAATATTTCTCCTCTTTCTATGTTAAGGTGAAATATCTCTTCTTTTTCTTGTTTTCGTTCCTTGATTTCTATTCAAGACATCATGTATACTGAGGTAATGTTCGGAAAAATTTTATGTTATCCAAGTTGAAAAAGTTTCATAAAACGGAGTTTTGTTTTACCGAAATGGATGCAATACAGTATTTATGTATGGATATACAAAGGCGTAGGCAGGAGGTTGCTCGGGGAGGAAACCGTGTCCCCTCCTTCTCCAAGCAGACCAAAAATTAGAAAAATGAAATTTTCTCCCTGAAAAATTTTAAGCTGGCACCCTTAAAAAAAGCATTTAAATTAACAGAAATTGATTAATATAGAATATAAAGGGTATTTAAAAAGTAATATCTTACCGAAATTACTTTTAAATACCCTTTAAATGCTATATTAATCAATTTCTGTTAATTTAAATGCTTTTTTAAGGGTGGCAGCTCAAAATTTCTCAGGGAGAAAATTTTTGTGCCCTCCCCAATCCATTTTGTGCCCCCCTTTGATCTTGCTTACGCCCCTCTAAATATGCAGTCAACCCTTGGTTTACGAACGGCAGTGATTCCAAATTGTTGTTATTTTGGAGGTCAAATACCTGTAAAGTGGGATCATATGTGTAGTAAGGAAGTATCATGGAAGTATTTAGACCATACTTACAGAGGTACATAGACTTGGTTGAGGGAGTGCACAAAAGAGCTACCAACATCCAGGAGCAAATGCGAGTCGATTTCCCCGGTTAAAAAGTCTCGCCATACCGAGCAACTGGCCTACAACGGTACAATTAATGAATCATTACACTTTATCATACATTTAGTTAGAAAAATTTACTACAGATGCCGGTACCACACATATCAAGCATTAAATTGACTTTACGTTAGTTTCGCAACACATACATGCACATTCTGGCATTTACCGGTTCGTTAGAAAATCCATAGAGGAATGTGTACGAGGTGCATGTGTGGTGGCTGGGCAGTGGTAGAGCTGCGAATGCTCTTGTTGGAGCACAAGGCTTGAGCTATAAAAAAAGACTTGATTTCTTGAATATGTTTACACTGGAGGAATGTAGGTGTCGGGTGAGGGGGGTATGCTCGAAGTGTTTAAAATTTTTAACTGGATGAATAGGATGAACCATGAGTTATTAACACACCTTCAATGAACTGTTTCGACAAGAGACTATAGTACCGTTTAGTAAGGGACAATTATTATAGGTTGTGGTGTCGCTGGGAGTTTTTCACTTATAGAGTTATTAATAAATGAAATAGCTTGCTTCCGAGGGTCCTTAATTCTAACACAATTGATTACCGTATTCTGCTGGTAATTACAAGAGTAAACACTTCACGAACAGCTCACAAGTAAAAATCGAATGTTTAGTAGCATCAATGCCGAAACCAGTATGAAATGTACAATTATTTTACTTGAGAAACATAAGAAACTCATGTTGCTTGAGAGAAACACTGTCGCATAAAGGGTTAAATCTCAAATGTCTTCAATAATTTGATTCAATTTTGGCCATTCCATTATTTATCCACCTTAAGCAGGAATTATTTCGCGCAAGTATGCGTGTTGATTTCAAATTTCGAAAATGAATCTCGATGATTGTTTCACTAAGAAACATGGAATATTTTTTGTTTTACTTAATAAATTCAGAATTAAAATTTTATACATACAAGCTGAAAGTAAATGGGGGGAACATCTAAAAATAAATTTTGTGTTTTAATACTTACACAACCAGTTGAACGGGGTAAAAAATGTCATATGTTTGAATTCCGGTGAACAGGTACGGAAGGAAGCATATGCCGTTTCAATCAGCCTTAATGCGCATAAAATAACCACAGTGATATAAAAATGAGTAAATTAAAAAAAATAATTATAAATTGAAATTCTTTTAATGAAATCGTTTCCCTGATGAACATTTGAAAGTAATTAATTAGAAAAAGAAACAAAAGCTTTTATCTCTTGGCTTTTGGATAAAATGAATGCGATAACGTGTCAGAATGAAAGTCATTAAATATGTCGGAGGAATTACTATTACATTATTTATATACTGTTCTGTTCTGTAATGTGTTCACTACATTATAATTAATATAAAATGAATTTATTAGAGTGTGAGGAACTAATGAAACAGCAGAAAATCGTAAATCAAGTCAGCGATGAGCCCTCTGAAGACATTTGTTAATTAAAATTAATGCCTAATTTCTTCGTAAGTAATGACTAATAGCTATAAATCTTAATTATTTAAATGATAATGATCAGATAACGATAAATTTAGTCTTGTATCGTGAAGTGAATATCTTAGATGAGGATAAAATTAAAGGTTTCATATAAATTCATTCAACCAAAAGATAACTTGTAAAAGTTCATGCCTGTTCCCTAAATTTCATACAGTAGAACATCGATTAGCCGAACATCAATTTTCCCGCACAACTCGGTCAACCGAACACCTTTTCAACCTAACTCATTTTCAGTTTTCTATAGTCAATGATGCTGAACACAGTTGGTATTTTCTTGGAACTTGAATCCTTTCATCTGATAACTCGATAGTTTCGTTCTATTTGCAATAATCCACTTCCAAACAATTTTACATACCATACCTGTGAGCTATAGATGTAAACAATGGCGGATCCGGGTACAGAGTGTATGTAGTTATAAACGATTGACAAGCAAACAAACGCGTGAATAGGAGCAGATTTAGCAGTCATCTTTTTTTTTTCTCGTCTACGAAATCCTCTTAATCCTGTGCGCGTGCCTTAATGAAAGGGAAGCGAGGATCTTGACAACAAAACACTGGATCAAAGTGCCAAGTGCAACAGCGAAAGAAATTACATCCGAGAGCCAAATCGGTAATAGATACAAAAAAAATACGTTACGTTGGAATAAAGATAATCTCTAATTGCGAAAAATTTGATTTCATGCGTCATCGGTTCAGTGCCTCGATTCATTTTCAACATCAATGTTCGGTTCCTTAATGAATATTTTATTTCCAGTCGCTAATTGATGACGGTTTGCCTCTTCTATACATACATTTAAATTAAGAAATAAAGGAAATATAAAATACTTATAATGAATGAAATTTAATGATCTTTTGAGATTGGAAGTCAATGCCCAGTGAATTTCCATCAAATAAATAAATAAAAAAAAAATATATATATAGTAACTCAAATGGATGCTTTGAATATAAAATGCGTTTCTCTGAAGGGAGAATCAATAACAAAATATCAAGTGGTTTCATTTTCTCCGTGACGAATAAATTAAAAAAAAAAATTCTTTCTTCTAACAAAAATGAAATAATAGAAGAGATTCAATTTTCTTCATGAAATCCACAAGAAAATAAAAATAAAACGCATAATTCTATTCGAGGAAAATTTATTTTCTATTCCCTGAAAAGTTACAGGATCTGTTTACTTTCTTTTGAATGAATTTGTTTGCTTTTATTTATTCATTTTCTTCTGACAGTAAAATTGAGATTCAATTTTGACGTCGAAAACAATAGAAAATTTCGAATCTTTTTCCTTATTTCGTGTGTTTTAACTGCAGTTTGTTATAACAAGTGACAATAGAGGTGAAATGATTTTTTTATATCCTTGTCAATTGAAAGAAAACACTACTGTGAGGAGAATTTTACATAATAACTTATGCTATTGAAAAATTTTCGTTTCTCCGTCAAAATTTTCCATTGAAAAATTGTCAGTGGTGATTTATTCTGTTAAAGAGACTCACACTTGTTGAATTTTGTATGTGATTTCAAAAGTGGAAAAATTTTATTCACCCTTTAACGACTGATTTTGAACATTAAAAAATTGGGGTAGGCTGTCATAGAGACGGTCGTAAGTCTTGTCGTGAATACGTTCTTTTTGCCTTGAATCACGTGGTAGGTGGGGACTGACTTAATGAAATGGATATCGTTGGATTGTTTAAAAAATAATCTATCAGACGATGCCATTGGCTTCTACAGGTTGCTCCAAAAGTCACGCAACCCGTTCTAAAATATTTTACTTTTAAAATGATATCAAGAAATAAATAAAAAAAATAACTATATAGTTCGAATAAAACATTTGTGGATACAAAAACACAGCTTGTTTCAAAAATGTTACTACATGTATTCAAATTGTGAGTTTTTTGTGTGAATGCAAGCGCACATTCTATTTGCCAGGTTTCTGGCCACTTTTCTCAGGGCACTCACTTTTTCAATCTCCGATTGAATGGTTTTTTAGTTAATCAATGAAATGTGGATTATTATTCTGCATTTGTATTCACGTGTCCCTGAACTTATACAGCCCTTGCACATTCCCCCAAGAAAAAATCATGTCAGATGACAGGTCCGGTAATCTTGGTGGCCACAATCCTTTTGAAATAAGGTGATCATCGAAAAGTGTGTGGAGTAATTTCAGTCCATTGTCTCATCTAGACGTATGGCAGGTTTCTCCATTCTGTTGCCCAAAAAGCAAAAACGTTCGTTTCATCCAACAGTGAATTACGAGATAATGTCCTCGTGCAGTTTCCCATCCACCGTTTCTTAAAAAAATATAGACCCACAGTTTCCTACGGCGTGAAATTGATCACAACACACTGACTTTGATCGGATGCAGATAAGAGGCTTTTCATGATAGACGTGCGGATTTTTGGTGAACTAAATTCTGACATTTGATCTAATCTGGAGCTTTCAACTCCGGAACAACCCCGAACCAGACAGGCGCTAAACTCCAATTTGTTTAGGGCTCTATGAACAGTACATTTCAACATTTTGTCCTTTAGTACACGTATTCCATGTTGGCTCAGTACAGACGGACGTCCATTGCGCCTGCGATCTTCAACATTTCCAGTTTCTCGAAAATGGGACACCAATCAGGAGATTGTTGTCTCACAGAAACTTTTGGGAATTCATTATTGACCACCTCAATAACGGCTTCAAACGAATGAGTTGAAAAATTTTGTTTAATCATAAAAATTCTTTGCTTCTGGCAAAGAATATTTTGATCATATATTTTGATCAAGTGTCACTGTATGCACTATACAGTGTATTATCTATGGCATTAGTATTACTTTTTTTGTCTTACTTTGCTTATAATATTATATTAATCGTATGGGCAAGTGAGAGCAAGGTTGGGACAGTTGCTGATATTTTTATCATGTTATCATAAACTCTTGAACTTGATAAAAATAGAGAATATATAGGCTGCCAAAACTTCACGAACTCATTTTACGAGCTATAACTTATGGACCTCGAAAATGAAAAGAAGAGGTTATATATATATATAAAATCTGGATGGACTATAGTTTAAAGGAAAAACAAAAATAGTCTTTCTTTTCAGAAACTTTTTCCATGTTTCTTAACAGAAAAGATAATGTAAGAATATGTGTTATAAGACATGTGCGTGTGGATTTTTTTTTTTTTTGGCACGAACGAGTTTTCCACTTTCCTTCGTTGAATATTTTGTATAGAGATAAGAATTTCTCAGATCTTTATCGGAAATTGCTTTTTAAAATTTTCGCAAAGTTTGCAATTTTTTTCCCTATAGAATTTGTTTCGAAACTTGTAAATTTGCACGAAACTAAATTTCGATTCAGAAAATACTTGTCCGAACGAATACGGAACTTTAATTTTGCTTTTTAAAAAGTAACGCAATGAAAATAAACATAGATTCCTTGTGATACAGTAAAACCAGGTTATGACGACATGAACCACTTTCAGTACAGGCTTTTAGCAACAAATTTAGTTCACCTTTATTTGACGTATCGACGTTTTTGAAAAAGGAAGAAGAGACCAAAAAAAAAAAAAAATAATAATGAAAAAAAAAATACTAAACAGAAGAGGAAAAACAGTATAGTAGATGAGAGAGAGGGATTGCAGTAGATTTATCTTTCACCCTCACCCTACGTGTGCTATTTCGCTCTTACATGTGCACAGTATAATAGGGCCGGAGAAATCCTAGGCGCCAGGTGACTAAAAAATATGGTATTGGCGCTTGAAATTTTCTTTGTGTAGTTACTAAATTTCATTCTGAGAGCGGCGCAATTTTTTGAAATTCATCGCAGCATATTTGCCAACACGAAAGAGGGCTCACTATGCCCCTGAAAAAGTGAAAAAAGGACATTATTTTGGATCTTTTTCTTTCGGTAAAAATTTTTTGTTGTTGTTCTGGTGCCCAGATTTTTTTGCGATTCGTCCAGCCCTGCAGTAGAGAGCTTCATTATATGTATGTGGGAAAAAATAATTAATAGGAGTATAGAAAGAACGGGGGGGGGAGAAAAATGACTTCGGTTTATAGGGTTACAATAAAGCTCCGCGATGATGAGAAAAGATTGGATTGGATTGGATTTTAAATTTTCTGGCGCAAGGACCAATTTGGTCAAACTGCGCCAAAACAAATTATAAAAATAAGAAAAATCATCCTTTTGTCATGTCAAAATACTAAAATCATGCATGATAAAAAGCAACGTAAAGCATAAAAAAATGACATGAATCGTAAAAATCTATAATTTGTTATAAAAACCAATGGCTTTGATGAATTTAAAAATGCGAGATGCATCGCTGTGGTCATTTAAAATGTCATGAAGTGAAAGATAACTTTGACCAAAAGCGGTCGTAAAATGATGACGATGATATGAACAAGTAAAAGCATGAGCAATGGTTAATGGACTTTGACAATGTGGGCACTGTGGCTGACTCTCTCGTAATAAAAGATATGATTGTGTGATACGACTGTGTCCTATGCGCAACCGGGCAAGCAGAACTTCCTCCTTTCGGTTAGTTCTGCAGCTCGAACGCCAATGGCCAAGTGTGGGCTTGATGGCATGTAATTTGTTATTAATTTGATTGTTCCAATGGTCCTGCCAGCGGTGATGCATCACTTCCCGGAGGATTGAGAAGTGGTCACTGGCAGGTACCAAAAGGCTATTATCAATGTTGGTTGTTGTTCGAGCTGCGGTGTCTGCTTTTTCGTTGCCCGGTATTCCTACATGACCTGGTACCCAGTAAAATTTTACTGTGGTACCATGATGAATGAGGTAATGCAGTTCATGAAAAATGGCATGAATGAATGGATGAGTGTGAAACGTACAGGAACACAGTGCTTGTAATGCGCTGAGAGAGTCGCTATAGATGATGAATCGTCGGTGGCGTTTGCGTCGTATATGACGTAGAGCCTGAAGGATTGCGTACAGTTCTGCCGAATATATAGTGAATGTGTCTGGAAGTTTAAAAGATGTCTCCTCACAGCAGATGTAGGCACAACCGACATGGCCAGGGCTCTTGGAGCCGTCGGTATATATGGGGAAGTACCTGTTGTACCTACCCCTGTGCCTAAAGAATATCTGTCGATATATGACATCTGCTGTGGTGGCTCTAGGGTATAATGATAATGAAAGAGAGACATCTGGCAGAGACTGCTCCCATGGTGCCAGTTGCCAAGCAACTGGGGCCACACGACTGATGTCTAATTCTAGTTCTTCCACAAGTGCCCTCATACGAAGACCGTACGATGGAACACATGAAGGTCGAGCAGCAAATAGTCTATGAAATGAGGGATTAAAAGTGACACGATGAAGTGGATGATCTGGAAAAGACTTCATCTTGATAAAATATTTCAAGGAAAGTTGTTGGCGTCTTGATGTCAGTGATGGCTCGTTGCATTCGACATACAGGCTCTCCATTGGAGACGTCCGGAAAGCTCCAGAACAAATCCGCAGGGCGAGATGGTGGACTGGGTCGAGCACACTCAGATAGCTCCGAGGTGCCGACCCGTATACAATGGAGCCGTAGTCGAGCTTCGATCTTATTAAAGCTTTATACAAGTGAAGGAGCGACTTACGGTCAGCTCCCCATGATGTAGAAGAGATGACCTTCAAGAGGTTCATCGTCTTCATGCAACGAGCTCTTAATTGCGCAATTTGAGGTTTGAAAGTGAGTTTCTTGTCAAATATGATGCCGAGGAATTTAGTGTTTTCTACAATAGGTATTAGATTGTTATTGAGAAACAATTGTGGGTCATCATGTAGGTCTCGACGCCGACAAAAGTGCATAGCAACAGTCTTGTCAGCGGAGAATGAAAAGCCGTTATTATGAGCCCACTTGCTGATCTTGTTGAGAGCGGTTTGTAATTGTCTCTCGGCTGACCTCATATTCACTGATTGGTAAGATATCAACAGATCATCCACGTAGAGTGCGCCAGTGACAGACAACGGGAGTTGGTTCAACACCCCGTTGAGTCTTAAAATAAAAAGTGTAACACTTAAAATACTACCTTGAGGTACACCTTGTTCTTGAATTTGGGGAGCTGATAACGTGCTTCCGATCCGTACCTGGAAGATGCGTCGAGCGAGAAAGTTCTTAATGAAAATGGGTAAGTTGCCCCGCAAGCCGCTATTATAGAGGTCGGAAAGAATTCCGTGCCTCCAAGTACGGTCGTAGGCCTTTTCTATGTCGAAAAATATGGCTAGCATATGCTCCCTCTTTACGAATGCTTGTCTTATTGATGTCTCAAGGCGTAACAAATTGCATGTTGTGGACCTGAACCGTCTAAAGCCGCTTTGATGTTTCGATAAAATATTGTTAACCTCAAGGTAGTGCATAAGGCGATAGTTGACCATGCGTTCCATGAGCTTACATAGACAACTGGTCAAAGCAATAGGTCGGTAACTATTAGGTTGCTGAGGATTTTTGCCAGGCTTCGGGAATGCAAGAACAATGGCTGCTCGCCAGGTGTCAGGAAATGAATGACTGACCCAGATCCGATTAAATAATATGAGTAAATGTGAGAGTGATTCAGATGAGAGATGCCGAATCATGGAATAATGAATGGCGTCGGGCCCTACAGCTGAGTCAGGACTTCGCTGCAAGGCCGTCGTCAGTTCATGAAGGGTGAACAATGAGTTGTACCCCTCCGGTGTAAAAGGCCGGAAGGTGTACGATGTACGTTCGGCCGATGATTTAATGGGATGAAACGATGGGGGATAGTTCGCATCACTGGAGACAGTGGCGAAATGGGCGGCGATGGTATCCGCAATATCCCTCACATCGCTGATGATAGTGCCATTGGTGTTTAAAATGGTGATTGGATGAGACTGATAATGACCATTGATTTTTCGGATCCGGTCCCAAATGACTTTCGATGAAGTAGATGAATTGATTCCCGTGGTAAACTTTTGCCAGGACTCGCGTTGAGCCTGGCGCCTGGTTCTTCTCGCTATCGCCTTTGCTTTTAAAAACGCCAACTTGTTGTCATGGGTAGGATACCGCCGGAACCTACTCCACGCTTTCTTTTGTGCTTTAATAGTAAGATTACATTCGTGGTTCCACCAAGGTTTAGGAAATTTAGGAAGTTTCGAGGAGACTTTGGGTATTGTTTCATTTGCTGCAGAGATAATACAACTGGTCACAAGGTCGACACAGTGGTCGACGTCGGGTTGCGAAACCATATCCTCCGTGATTTCTGCCTTGACCGTGAAGTCTGCCCATCGGGCGGCCACAAGCTTCCACCGAGGAGGACCCTCAGGTATGCTATGGCTTCGATCAAGGCACTTAACCACTAGAGGAAAATGATTGCTCCCGTGGAGGTCCGGATCAACCGACCAGGACCAGTTGGGCAAGAGTGAGGGTGAACATAAGGATAGATCTATTGCAGTGAAACTATTGTTTGGGGCATGAAAATGAGTGAAACTGCCATCATTCATGATGGCGAGGTCCATGTCTTCTAACAGCCGTTCAACCATTTCGCCACGTGGGGTGTTGCTGTTAGAACCCCATAACATGTTATGTGCATTGAAGTCTCCAAGAAGAAAAAATGGTGGAGGTAATTGATCAATCAGATCTTCTAGATCTCTCTGTAAGATGGTGTCATTTGGTGGCAAATAAATGGAACAGATGGTAATTCTTAGGCCTGTAGAGATTTCCACCGCGATGGCTTGCAGGTTCGTGCGCAGCGTTAGAACGCGCGACGACACGTAATGTGGAACCAGCAGAGCAACACCGCGGCAGGCTCTACTCCCGTCATCGTAATCAATACGGAACAGGGAATGTCGCCTGATGTTCCATGTCTCCGAGGGCTTCGTAAAAGTTTCCTGGAGTGCCACGCAAACAGGATGATAACGATTGATCAAATCCTTGAGATCTTCATAATTGGATCTAAGACCACGAATGTTCCATTGGATTATGTTGGCCATAAATTAGGTAGAAGTAGACGGTTCGAGGTCTTTAAATTTATTCCGGTCTAGTTTCCGGCGAGTACCACCAGATTCTGATAGATTATCAAGATCCATGTCACCAATTGACTTGTCATCAATTAGTGACACATTCTTGAGGGTGGGACATTTTATTGCTCTCTGTATTGCTTTTCTTGAATATCCGGTCTTTTTAGATTTATTTCCAGAATTAATCTTGGGTTTAGTAACAGTAGGTTTTTTGAATGTGTGCACTGTTGCTTTTCCTGCCTCTTCTTCGGAGGTAGTGGACTCCCTCCGTAATCCAGCAGAGCAACAGCAGCCACAACTATTGCATGGTTGGTTAGATGATGATGTTTGAGTTGATGTATCAGCTATTGGTTCAGTCTGAGTTGTTACGGATGCTTTGGTGACAACATTGTTAGTCATATTAGCTGATGATGGATTTGTTACCATATTAGAATATGATCTATTACCTATTGGAGTTTGGTTAGAGGTTATACGACGGCGTGCTTCGATATATGAGATGTTATTGAGGACCTTGATCTTCTGGATCTCTTTTTCTTCATTCCATTTCGGACACTTTCTGTCAAATGCGGGGTGGTCGCCACCGCAATTGACGCACTTGAATGGTGAATTAGTGCAGTTGTCCGAAATGTGGTCCTTCTCACCGCATTTTGCGCAGGTGGGTTGACTGCGGCACGCCGTTCGTGAGTGACCGTATTTTTGGCAGTTAAAGCATCGAACAGGGTTAGGAATGTATGGCCGGATTTTGAGGTTATAATAACCTATTTTGATATCTTTCGGCAATGTTGGTGATGAGAATGTGAGAATTATGTTTCGTGTGGGAGCTGGATTGCCATCTTTGCGGCTCATAATATGTTTGGCAGATGTTACGCCTTGAGACGCCAGCTCTTGTGTTAGTTCTTCTTCATCCATGTTAATTAAGTTATTATCTGAAATGACACCACGTGAATAATTCAACGTGGGATGGATTTTGACTGTTATTGGAATGTCTCCGAGAGATGTGAGCTTTTGAATGAGTTCGGCTTGTTTGGATGTGTTAGTCTCGATGAGAAGGTCTCCTGAACGAAGGGCCTTCACCGATTTTAAGGTACCAACTGTGCCATAGAGAGCTTTATCTATTACAAATGGTGATACTTTGGCCAGCGGTTTTTCAGCATCTGAAGAGTGCAGAAAGAAAAATGAGACAGTTGATGAATTTGAAGCAGTTACATTGACATGTGTTTGGTTTGAAGCAGTTCTTTGACGTTTTGGTGCATTTTGATTTTTTCCCATATTTGAATGGGTATGGTTCCACTCCCACCCACCATGCCCACCATGGAGCCCTACAAGGGGACGCGCACACGTAACCGGTGAAGGTTAGTAGCAACGTCAGGTTAGGTGGGAGCTATACACCACCAAAGCAGGCGAGCAGACGCGTTCAAGATCCAAGATCGTCGTGAAGCAGCACCAACAAACCTCAACGACGTCCGGCAGGCCCGGCCCCTCTACCTGCCCAGTAGTGTAACCCCTTCAGCCACCGAGGCGACCACAGCCGATTGACCTGGACGGGGCTAATCCAAGCCTCCCGTTTCGGCTGAATCCGAGGCCAAAGCTAGCGCATCAGGCTAACCAGGATCCTCATCTCCAGCCTTACGGGTCTCCACGCACGGCAAACACGCAGGTAGACAGCGTCCCAGATAGGGCATACGCTAGAAGCAATGCCCCCTCTGGGAGGACCCCTCCCCGCCTAAGCGGGGTCCACAATGAGGGGTTGGACACAAGACAAACATGTACAGGATAAAACAAGACGCATGACAAGTACTGTAAGAAGTGTAGAAAAAAAACATGTAATCTTGGCTATTGAAAGTGAAGGATATGATCACAAATAAGCGATGACAATGACGTGTGATAGATTTAGCATTACCCAGGGTGCACCACGAGGAGGCCTATCACATTACACCCCGATGAGAAAAGAAGTATAAAAAACACAAAGCAAAAACTGGATTGAATTTCACTGGTGTTTGGACGAAACATTTCGTCCGTGTACGAAAAGAGGTTAAAAGGACCACAAAATTGTGAAACAAGGTTGAGGTTTTTTACGATACTGGAATGAAATATACACTGAAGAGCCAAAAAACTGGTCCACCTGCCTAATATCGTGTGGGGCCCCCGCGAGCCCGAAGAAGTTCCGCAACACGACGTGGCATGGACTCGACTAATCTCTGAAGTAGTGCTGGAGGTAATTGACACCATGAATCCTGCAGGGCTGTCCATAAATCCGTAGGAGTAAGAGGGGGTGGAGATCTCTTCTGAACAGCACGTTGCAAGGCATCCCAGATATGTTCAATAATGTTCATGTCTGGGGATTTTGGTGGCCAGCGGAAGTGTCTAAAGTCAGAAGAGTGTTCCTGGAGCCACTTTGTAGCAATTCTGGAGGTGTGGGGTGTCGCATTGTCCTGCTGAAATTGTCCAAGGCCGTCGGAATGCACAATGAACATGAATGGGTGCAGGTGATCAGACAGGATGCTTACGTACCTGTCACCTGTCAGAGTCGAATCTAGACGTATCAGGGGTCCCATATCACGCCAACTGCACACGCCCCATACCATCACAGAGACTCCACCAGCTTGAACAGTCCCCTGTTGACATGATGTAGGGTCCATAGATTCATGAGGTTGTCTCCATACACGTCCATCAGCTCGAAGCAATTGGAACCGAGACTCGTCAGACCAGGCAACGTGTTTCCAGTCCAATGTCGGTGTTGTCGGGCCCAGGCGAGGCGTAAAGCTTTGTGTCGTGCAGTCATCAAGGGTACACGAGTTGGCCTTCGGCTCCGAAAGCCCATATCGATGATGTTTCGTTGAATGGTTCGCACGCTGACACTTGTTGATGGCCCGGCATTGAAATCTGCAGCAATTTGCGGAAGGGTTGCACGTCTGTCAGGTTTAATGATTCTCGTCAGTCGTCGTTGGTCCCGTTCTTGCATCATCTTTTTTCGGCCGCAGCGATGTCGTAGATTTAATTTTTTACCGGATTCCCGATATTCACGGTACACTCGTGAAATGGTCGTACGTGAAAATCCAAATTTCATCGCTACCTCGGAGATGCTATGTCCCATCTCTCGTGCGCCGACTATAACACCACGTTCAAAGTCACTTAAATCTCGATAACCTGCCATTGCAGCAGCAGTAACCGATCTAACAACTATGCCAGACACTTGTTGTGTTATATAGGCGTTGCGCCGTACTCTGATTGGTTCCATATCTCTTTATTTGCATACGCATGCCTGTACCAGTTTTTTGTCTCTTCAGTTTACTATCTCATGCTTTCGCGGAGAAGTCAATTTCCCCTTAACATAAACTTATGGAGAAATAAACAAAGAGTGCGATAACCTCGGGTGTGATGTCACCAGGAAAATGTTCCCAGTTTTCAAAATATTTGGCGATTCTGTTCGCTTCTTGCCTAATCATGGCATCTTTGATTAATGCATTTTTGCCTCTTATATCATGGAACCATTGAAATACGGTTTACCTCGGCAACGGTATGAGTGCGGAGGCAGAGTTCTGGCGAATTCATGCAATACAGTTTGGCCGACACCGTCGAAATTAGACTTTCTCTCCCGTTTTTTGATGGAGCTTCTGCTATTTCGGATATCTACAGTTCCCCCCGACTTCAGAAATTCTATATCGTTGGGAAATTTCAGTTAGTTTTTCGTGTTTTGAATTTAAAACTTTCATTCTATTGCACAAATTTAGTATCGTTTGAGTTGTGCCGGAAGTGTGAGTATTGTGTACCTAACAGTTTGAGTACGTAGTGTTGTGTGTGAATTTTTTTGTGTTCCATCTACTGTATATTACAGATTTTGAGTGAAGTGTGATGTTTGAATACTTGTACTGTTGTAGGCGTGTTGCTCTCTGTGGAGAGACTTTTTAATGGGGAGATCGTCTCGCATTCGCGCATCGAAGTTGGGAACTCACATAAAATCAACTTCAGCCGATCACTGATTCATCTGCTGATCTTGTGAATCACCTCGACCAGAATTGCAGTCGAGTGCACTTATAACATGCCTTGGACACAACGTATACCGTGGGGATATAACATACAGTTTTGTAATCCTCGGGAATTTTGGCCCATTCACTTTAATATATTTTAACCTCTGTTATTGCATATACCCCTCTTAAAACATACACCTTAGATATAACATACGATAAAACTTTTTCTTAACCTAGAAAATAATTCGGATACAACATACACTTAAAAACACACACACCTGAAACAATGAAGCTAAAAACTGAGTTATTTGTACAACATGCGTTGTATGCGAGTGAAATCTCTACGTTTCCTTACAAACAGATGTGAATTTCTTCAATGACGAAGAATTATATTGTCAAAGTAGTTACATTTTTTTATTACTTACAGATAGCGCCATAAACATTTATTTAGCTTAACTGTAACTTTTTTGTTACTTTTTGATCACTTGGTAGATGACAGTGATAAAGAAACGCCTATTGTAAGTCATCAAAACCACTGATTGAAAAGCAAAATGTTAATTCAAAAGTATTGATTGGTGAAGTGTAAAATTTATCAACATCGACTGTTTCTTTTTTTTTTCTGGATAAATTGTGCAATGCTGTCTTCTCAAATAAAAATCCTAGTTTCATAAACTTGAAAAATCATTAACATTTCCAAAAATGTATGCACGTTGTTGTGTATCATGTTTTCTAACAAGTTTTCAAAATTTTTGAGATATCAATCAAAAACTATATGCACGCAATATCACATTCCAATTTCGTGCTGCATAAGCTTATTTTTTTCCTCAATAATCTTAATAATGAATTTTATACATATATACTATTGATATTTGAGCTAATTTCAAAACCTCGCTTATAACATACACGTCAGCTATAACATACACTTCTCGAATCCCAAACGGGGTATGTTTTAACCGAACTCAACTGCAGATGTTTATCATCGTTGCGTTATCTAGTTTTTGCAGTTTATCTGACGACTTATTTTCACTGTTGCCATTCATTATACTGACGTTTCGAATCCAGAAATTTAATTCATTCCAGGTTTTTTTAACGGGAATCATACATATTTTAGAGCCCCTTTTGTTCACAATTACCAATTATTATTACCTGCAATAACTATTAATTATCCGCGCGTTAATTATTGCAGCGGATATCTCTGCAACCGTTGACTTTAGAAACATACTTTCAATTGCAAAAAGTTTTAAAATGACATGTGATTAAAAAATCGGAAAATTAGTTTGAGGTGGTATTATACATGAAAAAATAAAAAAAACTGCAACTTTGGCGTGCATAGCCACCTGTCAGCGACATTTGTAACTACCCTTGGAACAGCTTCTCAGATTTTTATGGCTTTCAAAGTAAACGTACTACTTATTTTATTCTTCTACCGATCACCGTTTACGAATTATTTCATTTTAAAATCCGGGAGTTCTTTGTGGGACACACTGTAGGATTTTCACTTTCATTGAAAAAGTTAGCGCTCTCTATGGGCAAAATATAGAACAAAAATAAAAGGAAATGATTTAATGTATTGACAAATTACAAAAAATTTTGAGTCAAAATTTTCAAATTACTTAAATTTTTATAATTTTTAATGTTTATCTGATAATATTATTATGTACATAAGTGGTTAGTACAAATTTATAATCAAAATTTATGAAAATATATAATTTTACAATACAGATATCAGTACTCCGAACTCCTATGTTCTTATTAATGAGCAGAGATTCGTGTCTAATCGCACAGAGTAATGAAAAAGAGTTGGATGACTTTAAATCATGATCTAAGTTTCGAATATTAATGGTTTTCGTAATTATTCCTAAATTGCTAAGAACTTTCAATACTTTGAGAACCCAAATTTTCATTCGAGTGTCTGGATCCCTTTGACCCACAACTAGAAACAAAAATGCATCGAGTCGCTTGGGGCAAATCTGTTTTTGTCATTCCTCTACGATTTTTAATTTAAAAAAAATTAATTTGGTGATTTTCTAACACTATATATTTTTTACTTCCGTTACCGTGAGTGCGGGGGCCCCTAACAGCTCTAGGTCCGGTGCGACCATACTGGGCCTCGAGAGATGTGTGTTCACCGTATCTTTAAGCTTTTGTAAGTGTTGGACTTTTTTCAAAAAATTATAGTTTGGTGAGTAAAAAAAAATCGGAAAAATTGATTTTGTAATTCAAGTATATTGCGGTCGTTGCAATACAATAAAAATTTCATTTCATTTTGATGTTTGATTTATTCCAGAAGCTTTATTTATATTTATCCTTCTTCAAAGTTTTCAATATAAAAACTATACTAACGGTGTGAAACGGCAATTGAATTATTCTCGTGTAATCGAATACCCCACTTAGTCGCATATTGTTAGCTGGAATCGTTGGTATCCATTCAAGAGGGGTCGACTATTATACTTGCATTAGGTTCTATTTCTCATCGGTTTCCGAATCATCTCATTAAAATCGTAAAAAAAAAAAATGTTTCGTTATATCCGAGTTCATTGAATTGAATTGAGATGAAAAGCAAGGTTCATCAACATTATTGTCTATTAGGAACTGGTCAGGATTGGCACTTACTAATGCTTTGTTTCAGAGGGCGTTATAACCGAGAAGTTTCTGTATTGTGTTTCTAACAAAATCTTCGAATGTCTTTGGACTTTCAGAGAAAATTTAATTTGAATTCATTTTTGGCCATGGTTTTTTTTTTCATTTTATTCATATTATGTAAGAATAAATATAATATATAATAACTTAGGTATCCAAGTAAACTTCTAAGTAATAAAAATACCCAATACGCTTGAGTAGATTGGTAAGATTAGCATTAATCTATTTGTTAGAATTTCCAAGTTACATCGAGTCTAACATTTGTGGCGCATGAATGTCTTGGTAATACATGAAAGGGCATACAAGTCATACTCTGAAAGATGAACACGATATTAACCAGTTCCGATTTACTTGGAGCCTCCAATCAGCCGAACAATAAGCGCTCTTGTATCGGACTTGATATCCAATAGTCTCGAGGAAATTTACCGGAGCGTTCTTCACTTGAAAGGACAAGATTGCTTCGCCACAATCACCTGGGAAATCAGTTGCTGTTATTCCGTCCACAAAATGGTAATAACAGTGATAGTCACCGGTCGATTCACCATCACCAAATTTATCCAACTCTCTCTCTCTCTCCCTTTTCCCACAAGATATAAAGATCTTGAGAAGAGCAACTTATATTACATTTATTTGAACAAGGTGTTCCCCAGAGGAACACTTCAATCAAAAACTATCTCCCAGATTGGATCTGTTTTGTGATCGATGTTATCGTCCAACTTTTTGACTTTACTTGGTGACTATAGTTTCTAAATATTTGAGTTTTCCGGATAACACTCTTGTAATAGAGATTAGTCGAGTGATTACTATAAGGTGATTCCATAATTCACCTTGCCGGATTTTACTCGTAAACCGTGGATTTTAGAGGCATGCTTTCCAGTTAGGAAAAGTATTCAAATAACATGCGGAACTCAAGTACGTCATTCATGTTGCACAGGGTTGTGCAGTTATTAAATATTGAAATTAATTTTTTATACGTACAGCCTGTCCTCAAAAATCTAGTTAGAAAATTGGTGCCCTATCTCTCCTGAGGCCAACAAAACAGCTTACACGTTTCTAAGTGCTCCGTTATATGAGAACTGCTATTCGCTGAGTTATTTGGATTCAAAAAGCGGAGAAAAGTTTGGAAATAACTCGATAAACTGATTGTCAAAAACAGAACTATTGAGTATAAAATAATGGGCGCATAAATATGTACTAATACCAAATACACTGCTGCTACTACTACTAAACCATACGTAAAAAATGGTTTGCTTTTTCTTGATTTTTCTTTGGGGTTATACTATTATATTTTTATTCAGTTCCAAAAACGACAAGTTGTACATTTGGTGTACGTTCGGTGAATTTGGCAGGATTTTGAAGTGAAGCCATCAATCCTTAGAGCATTATAGCTCATTAATTATGGGTCAAATAAAAAAACTGAAAACACTTTTCCATATCAGTTTTTCACAAGGAATCACGTATGTAATTATTGGGCGGTCGATAGTTACCAACTTGTATAATGCCAAACTATCGCAAGTGTAAACTTGTATCCGGTTTATATGACCTAGCCCACTCAATATTTGCCACAATCTCGATGTTACCTATCGAAATATTGGGTTTGAGCCCCCTCCACCCAATATTTTTGAGTCCTTCAATATTTTCAATAACTTCATGACTTTGCATGCATTGCATTTGATATTTATTCAAATTTGATAACGCACTGGTCAGTTTCATATCCCCTCCTCCCTGTGAAATTATTATAATATACAAGTTCTGGAGCAAAAACGAGCGAAGAATAAAAGTTAAAAAGTTTTTTGAGTGAAAAACTTGGTTTTATCTACTCACACAAAAAATTCTCAAAGTTACTTTTTTTTAATCTCAAATTGGCGTACACACTTGACAAGCGGAAGAATGGTGTTTTGTATTTCTTCCATAGAACGTCCGACGCAATATTTTGTCAGAAAAATTGGACGGGCTAATTTTATGAAATATATAATTTTTAAATCGGATGATTCTTTCTGATTAACCCTGTATGTTAATGTTTCAGGAACAGATTTTGTTTTACAAATGAAGAAATTATATATGCTGCATATAAGCCACGTGTTTTCTAAAGTGGCGGAAGAAAAAAAAAAGAGATTTTATGCTTAATCCTTCCAGACTCTGAATGCAGATATGTGTGAGTTGCTTTTCCTTACAGTAGAAATTTTTGTTTTAATCTCAGGGAGTTGAGCCCTGACTTGAAGGATTGTGTAAGTTTTGAGTTAGAAATATTGTAAATATGAACTTTGGAGGCTTTCATCAGAGTTCAGCAATTAAAGTTGAACTTTTAGGAGGGTATAAGATGTGGCTTTCTTTCTCTCAGGAGAAAGTGCCTTGAAAAGTGTGATTTATTGCATAAAATTTAGCGATAAAATTCTAGAAAAAATTGTATGTGAAGATAAATATACCCTGCATCATCTTGGTTAAAAAAATTTGAACTGAATTATTTCTCACAAAAGAATTGAATTTTTTTTTGGAAAATTAAGATTTGATGCCATTTATGATTTTAATAAATTTTTTGACTATCAAAAATGCAAAAACATCTTGAAAATTTAAAAAAAAAAAAGATTTTTTTTTTCTGAAGGGGTAATTACAAAAATTGAAGGAAAATATGGAAGAATACAAGAGAGCAGAGGAATACCGAGCAGTGATAATTTCTCTTACGCAAGATAACAATCGCTGAAATATAAAAATTCGAAGTTTAAAACTACCAACGATAAAAAAAAAAAGCCAACTATTGAAATTTACACCTACTATGCCGAAAATGATTCATTTAATCAGAAATATTTGAATACAAATTCATCGATATCAGAAGTCGAAATTCTTGATTTTTGCTACTTATTTATAATACGTGCTAAAATGACTGTAAAAGGAGATGGTCTTGAAAAGTGGACAAAAAATAAAAAATGTCGATATCGTGACTAATTTATATTCAAATGTCATCAAATAAATAATTTTGATGTTATTAAAAAGTAAGAAATTTTTTCTATAATTGCCATTTTTTTTAAATTGAGAATTGTATAAAGTTTTCAACGTGTATAGCACCTTCAATTACCATTTTATGGAAATTATTTCTCTTGCTTTGCTGGTAATTTTGTATATTTTATTCCATTTAATTTCAGAATCAACCAAAGAATATTTATTCCTTTCGGACACTCTTTATGAAACACACTTTTATTACAACATACTATAAATAAATCACTTAATCATTATGAAATGCGAAAATAGCTAGAAATGCTTGCGAATTAATAGAAAAAAAAGGAGCCTTTAAAAAACATCATTATTATCCACAAATAAAATTTCCAACCACCTCGTTAAGAAAATGTCTTTTTTTATTTCCCAATGGATAAGAAATAATAATATTCAAAGATAATCCAACAATAAAAAAAATTTCATTCATTAATTCATGAAAAAAAAATTATTGCTTAAATTTAAAAGATAATTAAAATTTGAAAACGAATTTTTTTTCCGTGAATTCCCACGTGTAAAAGATTTCTCGAATGTATCGAAACGAAATGAACCGATATACATGCAAATGCGAATTTTCCAAGAATTCTTTTAAATCAAATAACGTTCAGAAAAAAAAATGGGGGGAAAGACTTTTTCACTTTTGGATTCATGAGTTTGCAAATTGGCTTGAACT
Source organism: Pholcus phalangioides (assembly GCF_987345545.1). Lineage (NCBI taxonomy): Eukaryota > Metazoa > Arthropoda > Arachnida > Araneae > Pholcidae > Pholcus > Pholcus phalangioides. Next base: position 93,292,840 of record NW_028301608.1, on the reverse strand, counting down.
AAAATAAAAAAAAGCGAAAGAAAAAGAATCCGAAGATTTTTCTGCTTTATACTGAAATCGAAAGAAACGGGGAAAAAAAGGAGAAAATTATGCAAATTGGGTATTTATAAGGCAATCGAACAGAATTTAAAATAGTGAGTCATATGCTTTTATACCATTCTTCTCTTCCCTTTTCTTTACATAATTCTTGTGTTTGTAATTTTGGTTTGAATTTTGCAATATTTGTGTTACATTTGATATTGGAATCATTTTGATATACTCAAAGGTACAAGGTGTCCCATAAATTCGTTAATAGTTTAAAAATTCATAAAAATTGAAAAAAATGGTATATTTCAGCGTTTTTGAACCTATGGTCCACGGGCCAGAGGTGGTTCGTAGGCACACTTGATAATTTAATTCTAACTGAATGAAAAATTATTATATTGTTGTAATTGATACAGTACAGAAATATTCATATGGGGTTCAAATAAGAATTATAGGTACCTTCATACTTGGATTCGCCATACTTCATCGTGGAAAGTGCGGAGAATTGTGATTCCTTGGGGGGGGGAAATATCACTAATTGTATGCGATAAATGCAATTAACTACAAATTAGCTAGTTACTGTTACAGTTGCTAAAGAGTGTGAAAAAAGGGTTGTTACAGATCGCTGTAAAATAAAAATGTATTTCACGCGAAAAAAAAATCAATAGACCTGGTGACCATATTTTATTACGGGAGAAAAAACACGGGGAACTACAATCGTGAACATTGTAAAACACGTGACATCGCCAATTATAACCTACAACGTTGTCTAAGTTGGCAAAATCACCAAGTTTTCTTGAAATTGCGGAAATAGCAACAAACCTGACAAACATGTGAGATGAATATTTATACAGCCATGATTATTACAATATAATTTATAAGTTATGAAAATGTTGTTTATTCATGATTTCATTAAATGTTACAAATAAACATCGTTAAAAAAATGTAAAAACTGCATAAAAAAAGCCGGAACAGAACCAAAAATACAGAAATGTCCTGTAATACGAAACGCAAGTGGTCCGTCGAATTGTTTCAGACATTTTACTGATTCTTGGTTCAAAAAGGTTGAGAAACAATGGTATATTAGAACGCAGTTTGCAAAAAAATTATTCTCACGAATGGGTGTTTTTGTGGTACAGAAAAAAATTTAGTTCACATTTTTGTCGATGCAAGGTGCGGCACGAAAGTTTTTGACTGGAAATATACAAATTATTAGTCTAATAATCAGGGTGCACGATTAACAGCCCTTTCTGAATTCTCCTGCTACTGGTGCTTACATAAGGTTTTCCTTTTGATGTTGACATTGGTAGATAAAGCACTATTTCTGAAGTCGTTTTACGTCAGTGACGAATCTCTGACTAAAACTTTACGAACGTTTTGAACACAGAAGAGATTGAACAAAGGTTCAAGTCCAATCCCACCTGCCGGAATTTCGTGCAGCACTTTCTATCGACAAAAATTTGAACCAATCTATTTTTCCTGTACCAAAAAAAATCCTTCTTCGTGAGAATATTTTTTTTTCGCAAACTGCTTTCAAATATACAAATTCCTTCAATTTTTATGAATTTTCAAACTATTTCTGCTGAAATTTTACGTGTTCAAAGATTGATAAAATCGCACCCAAAATTGAGGCAATTGGAAATAAAATTCAAGATAAAAAAATATCAAACTTTGTTAAACAAGATTAACAAGAATGTTGTTAATTTGTTAAATGTTGTTGAATTTGTTAACAAGAATCAGAATATTTATAGCCACTCCCCCTGCATTTATCGTTCCCCTCTCTAGCACTGCTTATACTTGTTTGGGTTCTTGACTCATGGAAGCTATTACTAGACGTTATTGTTTGGCTTGGCATTTTACAACGATGCCGCATGTGATAATATCCTGGTGATCCTGGACTGCGTCGCCTGGCACCGGAAAGTTCGACTCGTTCGTTCCTGCGGAAACGTAAGTCTAGTACTTGCCTGTCTGTCAGAGTAACTCGTGGTTGCCCTTGCACCGGTTGGTGATGAAAGCTTCTTGCGGATCGGTGGATTTCGCTATGGATTCATCTGCACGAATCACTAGGTTTGATGACGTCCATGGATATTTCCTCGGTGTTTGCTTTCGACGACCCTCGACATCGTACTACTGGTTGAATTTCTTTGTGAAAGTACTCCTGGCATCTTCATACGCGTCGAGTTTCTCGGCTTGTTCCGATGGGGAGATCAACATGGTCCATACATCGATGAAATGTTCTTTCACTTGTGGAGGACACTTCTTCTTCATCTGATCAGCTATGACTAGATTGATCAAGTCCTCGAATGTTGTAAACTTAACTTCTGTTAACCACCCTTCAAGATACGTTTTCAACTCAAGATAAAAGTCACGCCATGAACTCTCCGAGTTCTTCTGATGCTCTACAAAAAGTTGTCGAAATCTGTCCGCATGTAGCTTAAATCGCTTTAACAGCAGTTCCTTGACATACCGATGGTCCTTGAACTTCTCGTCAGGCTCCCTGGCACAGATCCTAGCCACCTCCTTCGGTAAGCTATTGATGAGATACGTAATCCACAATTCTTCCGGAATCTGGTGTAATCCCATGTGTCGTTCGAACAGGACCAGAAACAATGAAATATCATCCGATGATTCAAAACGTGGAACCGACACTTGAAAGTCCCGATTTGTCACAGCCGGTCGAAAGGAAGCTTGGCACTTCCCCGCTTCTATCCTCTCGAGTTCGAACTGCATTTCTGCTCGCCGGTTCCTCTCTTCGGCTTCTTCTCGTCGAATTCTTTCTTCTGCTTCTTCTTGTCGAATTCTCTCTTCTACGAGGGTCTGTAGCACTCCTTTTGCAAAGACCTCGTCGTATTCTTTACTAGACGTAATAAGTTTCTTCAGTTCTATCACTTTCATCTCGGGTTCGGTAGGTTCACCCATCTCTTCCGCAAGGCGACGGAGTTCGTCTTTTCGATATTTCGCTAAATAGAACATTTCACTCACTTGCTACCTAATTAGGATGTCCGCTTAGCTAAAAACACTCACGCGTCTATTTTAAAACGTTATGCGTCAATGTGACGATTGGTGAGGTGTATACGAAGCGACGAACATGAAGCATTCCTTTATTTTGCATTAACCTGCTAAACACACTTCATGAAGGTTAAAATCGAACTCCTCGAGAAAGTCTTCGTATCTCGATACAACTTAAATCTCACTTGTCTCGTGAATAAAAGTATCGCTGTACATCCTTGTTAACAGTTTGCCTGTTACAAACGTAATTATTTCTTTAATTTTGGAAAAGCCACCCCTGCAGTATCACATAAAAGGTATTGAGGTACAGAATCATAAAAAAGAAATTGCAATGTGTTATATAGAAATCACAGACCCAATCATAAGCAATAGTTTGGAGATTATTTGAATACAAAAGTGGTGAGTTGATGAAAGAAAAACACTGTTCTTTTCAGACCACGATCTCAATTATTCAAAACTTTACTCGAACGGTATAAATTTCTCTTTCATAATTTAATATGTCTTCAAAATCGTATAAATATCTATCTGACTTGTATGTACCATGACATCACCAGCAGCAAACATATGCGAGACACTTTCAATGAGTTGAGCATGAAATTTCACATTTTCGGTTTAAAATTCCACGAATTGCGTACTCTTGCACAAAACTCATTATTCCCACTCTTACTTTCCATTTCAAAATAGATATTGGTGCGAAAAGTTTCTATATAATGAAAGGAACAGTTCACGCCTTGTTTCATAAGATATTTACCTTGTTTCTCGAACGTGTTTCGCGGATTTGTTTTAGAAAAACCAGAGAGAATATATAAAAGTTATTCTCACATATCGCGTAAATTATTAAATATTTTCGGTAAACTTTGCTTTTCATACCGAGAGAAAATCGCGATATTATTCATGTGTTTCACTTTGAATTATTGATAATACTCTGAAATATGGTAAAGTGTATGATGAAAGTAGGATGGTAATTATAAAAATGGAAGCGCTGTTACTATAGAATTCACTCTTTTTGAATAAGAAGAAAAATATAAAAATACACGCTGTATTTATGTATTTCGCTTCTTCAAGATTATATGGGATAAGATGATTTAGAATAGTGTTCTTCATCCACCAGTCCCCGAAACATTTCACTCAATCGATACTGCCGCCAAGTAATTTTAGACTTAATTACATTAAGTGCTGGAAAGAAGTTTAAGGACAACCGAAAAATTACCATGTGTCCCAAAAACCTGTTGATGTAGATACATAAAAATTTCAGAGTGATAATTACAAGAGTAACTAAACATTTTGAACCAAAAAAAAAAAATTGATGAATGCTACACTGTCTCAGGAAAAAAATTGTCGAATTTATGGTTAAGGTCAAAACATGCAAAATAAGAACACTGGAAAATTTTAATAACCAAGAAAATCACCCTTTTCACTATAATCTTTATTATTCTAGATGTTATCGATCGAGGTAAGTCATAAATAAATTGCTGTGGAATCGTCTTTCAAGCACGTTTGATTGATGTCATAAGGTCAATCGTAACCCTCAAATTATTTCCCCATTTAATATTGAAGTTTCCACCATCTTCACTTTAAAATATGGAAGGCAGATAGCAGCTCCATACCCCAAGCGAAAACCAACCATGGCTATCCACTCTGTCCCCTATGGGTAAGGTTGCCATATTGGAACACCAAAGAAGAAGGACGCCAGCGCACACTCTTAGTGACGTAATTTTTCCCAATTTTCACAACAGATGGAGTCATTATTCTGACCAATAAAACCGGCTACAACAATGACTTTTCTCAACTGAAACAGAACCACAAAAAAAAGAAGCAAATAAGAAGAAATTTTAGGAATTTCGATGGTAATTGGCCAATGGAAACAACCAAGAAACATGTCATGTCAATACAGATACATGTTTCAAAGTGGAAAAAAAAATTTCAAAACGGCAAAATTTCCGAAATGTAGGAGGACACTTGAAATGACACAAAAAAAAGGAGGACATGTCCTCATAAATGAGCACGTCTGGTTACTTTGTTAGAAGTAAAGTGCTGCAGAGCAAATCCGCAGCAAATTAACCCTCTATGCGATATTGACATTGATGGATAAAGTACTATTGAGGAACTTGTTTTACCTCAGCCACGAATTATCGGCTGAAGCTATATGAAACTTTCGGGCACAAAACAGATTGAAGAAAGGTTCAGGTCCAATCACTCCTACAGGACAGCAGCGTTCTCTATCGGCAAAAGTTGGAGCGATTTTTTTTGCACTGAAAAAATTACCCTTCGTAAGAATAATTTTTCCGCAAACCTCATTCGAATATATCAATTATTATTTTTTTGCTTAACTAGCAGCGCGAAGAGAAAGGGCAATTATATTCCCGACTGGTCCCACTACCATATAAACAATTTTCTACAACTGCTCCAACAAGGCCCTACAATTTTTGCCAATTTTTAAACTGTTTATGGATTTATGGCGCACCCCGTATTTATTTCCGTATTGCTACTGCTGTATATGGGGTATAAAACCATGTCCTTAGACACTGTTTATCTCTTGATAATTTTTGTCCCATCACGGTCACACGGTCATTTTCTGCACACGAGGGCTAATTAGACCGTGACCTGCAATTTATAGCCGATTCCGAACGGCAGGCTTGTTTTTATACTCATCAAGAGGTTGGTGCGTTAATCCCTCGATGGGGGACTCCCTGCGGTCACGTCACTGCTTCTGTTGTACCTCTGTGTCAGGAAAGTTTTCTGACAAGGATGAACCGTGCATCGAGCTCGCGACACCTCTAAACATCCTTTGATACTTTAGACGGGTATCTTATCGACCTGAGCTATCGCGCCCGTTTACCTCTTGAACCGTTGGTGATAAAAACAATTTCCAATTTGAAATGTATCCAAATAACGTATTCATTGCAGATATGTCATCATGAGCACTCATCTGCAGAATTTCTAACGAATCGATGCATGTGCGAGTGTATGCAGATCCGTTTCCCGTATTTATATTGTTAGAATTGTGCTTATCTCGTCCTCTCGATAGTGCTGCCATCTGTCATTGCTGCAATCTTGTTAGTGTTGTACTGTATATACATTTTCTAATCTTATATATATCCTAAGATATGTGTGTAATGTACAGGGTGATTATAATTAATGTTCCCGTGTACACTGAATAGTTTTTCTCAAAAACTGCTTATCCGAATACAGCTAAATTTTTAGGATGCCTTAATGAGAAGATGAGAAAGAGATTTATGAAATAAAAAAAGCTAAATTTTCGACCATCAGGTGAGAAAATGGCACTTTTTATTGCATTTCACATTTTTCCGTGATCCATATAGCTTATATACCAAATTTCAATAGAATACGTCGACCAGAACGGGCGCTACATAAGTCTGAGTAGTTTGAATATACTGACACCGCTCAGACCAATGTAGCACCCGTTAGTATACTGGCACTACTGCGACCTATGTAGCGCCTGTTCTGGAAAATGAAGTTCAGTGAAACTTACTATATACGCTATATAGTTCATGGAAAAAAGTAAAATAAATTCAAAATTAAAAAAAAAATTGGCACTTTTAAATTCAATTAAAAAGTGCTACTTTTTCACCTGGTGGTCGAAAACCGAACTGTTTTTTATTTCATAAATCTCTCTCCCATTGGGTTATTCTAAAACATTGGCTGTATTCGGATGGGCAGTTTTTGAGAAAAACTACTCAGAGTACGGGAACTTTAATTATAATCATCCTGTACATTGATTCGGTATTTTATTCACCCGATTCAGATTTTTCCTTTGAAAGATTATTTTGGAATGTTCTGCATCCAATAGACTTTTCGGTTCGCTTGTTATAGATTGTTATTTCTTTTTTTTTTGACTCCCACTTGATCATCATGATTGTCTTTTTCCAGTTGAGTCGCTTCTGCAAATTTACTTTCCCATTGAGTCAATACACGCGATAAGTAATTGAATTGTCAAAAGAATAACAACGGATTTAATGCTATCGGAGAAGAGCAATTGCCTATCGAGTTTTCTTAAGAATCCATTTTGTTACAAGTTGCCTTAAAAAAAGTCTTTAAAAAAAGGGGGAAAAAAAACAAAAGTTTGCAAATACTGTACATTTGTTTTTAACATTTTACATTTCGATAGAATAATCGAAATCGTTGTGCGAAATAAAAATTGATTCGTTATTTTTTTTTTTAATGAATGTTTTCTTGAATGAATGTAGAAGTCATTCATTGATTTCGGGAAAAAATATTTCCAATGTGATTTATCATCTTTTCAAATGTTTCATTAGTTCAAAAATATTTAAAATATTTCAAAAAAATGATTTCATTTAGTTTTTATTTCTTCACAATGAAAATTAATCAAAATATAGGAATTAAAATAAACATGCGATGAGTTATATATTATTTTAATGAGACATTTTCGAAATCGGATTGGCTTTTGTACGCATAAAAAGTACTTCCTTGCAATTCTTTCTGCTCCAAAATTTTAATTTTCGAGCCTGAAAAAAAAAAAAAACACTTGCCAATGATTTATTTTAACCCTTAGGTTGTGGGAATAGTAGGAGAAATACTTCTCTCAAAACGGCAGCGTGAAAAAAATTTCCCTTTTATTCAGTTGCCTTTTGTTACGGCACACAAACGCATACGTTGCAAATACACTGAAACCTATCTAAGGCCGGGATCACTCTACAAAGTTAGATGAAAGACCGTTTACAAAACTTGAGAAAAACAAATAGTAAGTCTATTGGTTGCACTCACTCGAACGTAACCGATACGCTTTTTTGGTTTCATTTTTTAAGTTTTACAAAATTACTTTTATCAAACTTTTATAGTGTAATACCGTCCTAAGACGGGCATAGTATGAGACGAAAACCTGTCTTCGACGGAATCAGAAAATAGTGCCTTCATTGATAATGTGAATCTTTATAAAACGGAAACCTGTCTAAAATCGAATATTATTTCAGTCTCTTGACGTTACGTTTCGTACAGGTCCCACTGTAGAATTTAACTGAAGAAAAAGGTGCTATACGAACAGAGAATAGGGTTCGAACCCGCAATCACCGACAAAATACGATTGTTGGGAGGCAGGTACTCTACCACTACTCAACACGTACACTCATTCCATATAGTACAAGCAAATCTGTTAGAAAATAAAGAAATACAAAAACTATATATACCATATACATATATGCGTATTCCATCTCCATCCATATGTCATTTTAAGAACTTCATGTTAAGAAGAAAATAAAAAAACTCAGCTAGCTCACACACACACAGGATGATTGAGCAGGCTACTACGGTGAGCGACTGTGGAAGATGGGAGCATTCTTAAATTGCCTTCAATAATTATTGACGAATTGGTTTGTTTATTGAAAATAACTTCTAGTTAGATAAGTAAGCAGATCATATATACTCCATATTTTCTAACCTAGACAATTTTACGGGCTTGAAGGTAATTTTATAGACTGTGATTAGCTAGTGTTGGAGCCAATTTCAACAGTTATGCTTCTGTTTGTCCTCACCAGGATGATAATCTGTCTAAACCGGTGCAACTGAAAGAGACTGTTAAAATACTTCAAGGTGTACAAAACGTTGGTGCGTTCTTATTTGAATTCAGGCTTGATTAAATGATAAAACTGTTCAAGTGCTATACTTCGGAGATCAGAGGGAATGAAATTGATTGCTTTTGAATTCAGCCAATAATCCAATTGAATTTTCCTCAGAAATACGTAGTTCGGATGGATATGAACTCGATCAAGTTCCTCTCGAATCCAAGAGTACATATTAGAGGAAAATCATTATATATAATCCTTGACATTCTAGAAACGTATCTAAGATTTATAGTTCCATCGGAGAAATACGTGAGTATTTCGGCTTCGTCAACTGTTTCCAAACTCTAAGATATTTGTATGTATATTTTGAATCAATTAATTATTTATGCGGCATTTGACAACAGCGGAGTTAAAATGAATTCCCATTTGTTCCAACCGTAATTTTCAAGCGAATTCATTAATTTATAACATCTGTATATAAGACCGTTTCATGCAAATTGAATTCAAGCTATTTCCCCCCAAACACTTTTTCCCCCTTATGGAAGATAAAATACATTAGGTCTGAAGATAAACTTATAGTTTGAGGAAATTAATTTGAACAACGAATCGTTAAATCAAGTTAAATTGATTATCAATGTGCATATACAGTGAAATCTCGATGAGTCGTATGTGTACCGGTGACAAAAAAAAAATTTCGAGTTATCGTTAGTTCGACTTATCGGAAATTTCGATTTCATAGTGGGGGGGGGGGGAAAGAAATATTTATTCATTATTGGCTGAGAATGTACTGTGAAAATAACAAAAAACATTTCATTCCTAGAATTTTTTTACAATCATGTTTTGAATATCACATGAATTTCAGTTAAAATTTGACATAAAATAACTTTTGCATAGAAAATGACCTAAGTATTCCAAAATATATTATTGTTTTCACCATTTTGTGGGGAATTTTCTATAAAAACATGTTATCAAAGTTTACTACAACATCATTTTATAGAACAGTGCCAAGAAAGGTAGTCGGATAAATCGCTCTGCGTTTTTACATACAAGTAAACCATGAAAAAAAACTTGAAACATGTTTTACGAATGCTATTTTTATGTGGTTTTGAAAAAGGGTTTCTAAAAATGTATTGATTGTATCACTGCAAAGTTTTCATATGACATATATATATATATATATTGTTAAGGTTTCGTAAAATAAAATCTAAGGTCTTCAACATACCTAATTACAGTCTTTTATACACCGTATATAGAATGAAATTTCAAAAAATTCCTCCGTACATCAACAGAGTTGGATGTAACTTATGAGCATACTTTATAATCATTTAAATTATAGCACCAAACCTGCATTATAACTACTTAAATCTACTGTAAAAAAAGCATTTTATTCATAGATTTTGCTTGCAATCGTGTTTCAAATATTGCATGAATTTTGCTTACAGACAGACAGAATTTAATTTTTCTCGTCGCTGCCCAGCCCTTACAGACTGCTCTTGCTAGCTATGAATGAATAAATGAATAAAAATGAATTTTGCTTGAAATATGACATAATGACCGTATTTAATTTACTTTTAATCTTAATTATATTTAATCTTTTCATAGAAAATGACACAGGTAGTTCAGCATTCATTATTGTATTCACCATTTCGAAACATTTTCAGTGAAAAAATGTTATCAAAGTTCACTCCACTACCATTGTACAGAAAAGTAACAGGAAAGGTAGTCAGATTAATTAAAAAAAAAAAATACACAATACGAAATTCAATCGAAAGATGGCGTCCCTAGCTCGAAAGAATCTTCCTACTGACTTCTCACTAGGTTTCCAACCATTTTTCTCTGATCCGCAAAACTGTTTCCAACATTTCGAATGTAGAAAGTCTGCATTAGTATTTGGCACACGCGAAGGACTGCTTTCTTTCAGATGTGACAAAACATTCTATGGCTCACATACTGAAAATTTTTTTAAATTTTACAAAAAGTAATGCAAATTGTTACTGTTAGCATATTTTTTATTGAAAAAATACATCAATACACCAATTTAATTAACTAGAGTGGATTTTTTAATTATCTAAAATGGTTAACTAAGGGTAAAATATGTATTCAGTTTGCCTTGATTTTAATGTTATTTACAAATGCATAAAATCTTGCTTTTATCGCAATTGAATAGTTTTTACCTTGATTTCATTTCCAGTTCCCTCAATTCGGTGCGATTTTATAAATCTCTGAAATCGTAAAATTACAGCGGCTGTGAAAAAATGACATCTACAAGAAATCAGCTCTCTGGATGAAAACAATATTATTTTTATACAAACACAAATACAAATACAACGTCACAACAGGCAAAATGCCCAACGAGGTGGCTGAGAAAAAGATGCCGATAAAAATACGGATGTCATATATTTCAAAAATATAGCAACCGAATTAAAAATGCAATTAACAAAAATTATAAACAATATATACACATGATAAAATATTATACAATGCCCATAAAGAATACTTATGGTTGTCTTATTCTAAGAATGGATAGCTTCTCGATTTACCCCAACATGTTTATCGTATTTCTTTTTAAACGTGTCAATTGTGTTACAATTTACTACCTCCGGGGGTAAGCTATTCCATTTATTAACAACCCTATTGGAGAAAAATTCCCTGCGACACCATAACCTTGCATTGTCCCTCACCAATCGATACTGGTGTCCCCTTGTAAAAGCAGTCGATTGGCGGTGTACTAAAAGTTCATGGTCCATCCTATCCATCCCATTGAAAATTTTGAACACTTCGATCATATCTCCTCGACACCTGCGTTCATCCAATGTAAACATATTCAAAAAATGAAGTCTCTCTTCATAACTCAAGCCCCGTGTGCCAATAAGGACACGCGTAACTCTTCTCTGCACCCCTTCAACCAAGTCTATGTCCCTCTGTAGGTATGGTCTCCAAAACCTTACAGCATACACCAGTCCAGGACGAACTAAGCCTCGAAAAAGCGGAAGAATGACTTTAGGAGAATGCGAAGAGACCTTTTTGAAAATGAGACCAAGCATTCTATTCGATTTTTCGACCAACGCTGAACAATGTTCAGAAAACCTAAGCCGCTATATACCCGTAGTTTGCATTGAAATGACACTAAAATATATATTTTCCAAAACGCGAAAAAAATTTGTAGAAAGAAATTGGTATAATGTTTTTTTGACAATGTACAGTATTAGCCGTAAATATTCAAATATACACAGGTTAAAAGTCTTGCAAATGAAATTTTTTTTGAAAATTGCTTTCAAATACTGGTTTTTTTCAGTTCTTAAGAAATTCAAAATTAAAGGAGAAATGGCAGTAATGAATTTTTAAAAAAAATCTATGCAACAATACACGAAATGACAAAATTCTTGTTGATCTCTTTCCATACAGGAGCGAGATCTCTGTTACTAAAGTAGATCGAAAAAATACATTAGAGTTCTATGTCCTTTCTTTTTCTCATCAATTGGTAACCCACCCTACAAACGGGAATTGGCTTTTTTACCCCCTCTAATCTTAATAATATTTTATTGTTAAATTTTTTTTATATTTTATTGTGGCGGTAGTGTCTGATGCACCGGGGTGCTGAACCAAACCAGTGCACCGGGGACGTTGTGTCCACTGTAGGAATTGATGTGATGTGAAGCTTTTTAACGGGGAGATCGATTCAAATTTGCGTCTGAAGCTATACCGATAGAAAACCAACTTCAGCCAAACGCCATTGCATTCACCTGTGTGATTCGATCCTAGGTGCTCGTAAAGCGAATACCTCACGCTGCCGTCAGAGCTTCCCTTCAGAAACATAACAAGAGAACAAAGAAATGCCTACTGCTAATAGGAATGCGAAATCGTTTTCCAAAAACAAGAAAAGACAAGTATTCATTGTAAGTGCATGCTATATCTTTTAAGAAAAGGCCTACAGATTGAAAATTTCTTCTGTGATAAACCATAAAAATTATGTATTGCTTGAAAATACCTTAAATATGACAAATAACTTGAAAATGTTTTAAATATGACCAATTACTCGAAAATGCCTTGATATGACTTGTCACAGAAAAATATATGTCAAAAAATCCAAGCCCTAGTGATGACATGCTGCCTATCGATATAACACTATCCCATCTACAACGATAGTGATATCCCATTTACAACTTCTTGGTTCTCAGAGAATCGTTGTATCGGTGTTTCACTGTATTCGATTATCATTAAAAAAAATGAATCCACGAATATGGATCATGAGGAATCCCATGTTCTAAAGCCGCATGATGAACGTAAATCCTTTTCATTGAATTTTTCCTTGAAGTTTCAGTTGGATGAACTCACATAGTTTATCTTCATTTAATTTCTTATTCGGAGAAACGAAGTGCACTGAGCATACTTACATAATATGCTGTAATATTAAGCCAATAATGTTAAAATAAAGACTCGGTATATACTCTCTATATATTTGGCACCATCTGGCGCAAAACATTTCCCGATATCATCACTCAAATGGACCATAAAAATCTCGAGCTTCAGAAAATGAAGAGGTTGATTCCAGGAAAATTCAACTACCGTGATATCTTTGAGTGATATCGTGACTTAATTATTATAACAGCAATGACAGTTTTTCTTGGATATTATTTATTAGTAAGTGAGTTTTTCGAACCATGATTTTACTTTTCCTTCCACAAAGTAGTCTATGGGCTACATAGGATCATTAAATTTGAACGATCCATTGTCACAGCTGGCCAAGAAGTTAGTTTATGAGATACATAAATTAAATACAAATACAAGGCCACAACAGGCAAAATAACCAATGAGGTGGTTGAAAAAAAGGTGCCTATGAGAAATATGGATGTCATACATTTCTAAAATGCAGCAATCCCCAATTAAAAGTACAATTATATAAACTAAAAACTACATATACATGATAAAATATAATACACTGCTCATAAAAATATTTATCGTTTCTCTCATGTAAAAATGGATAGATTCTCTATTTACCCCAATATCTTTATCGTATTTCTTTTTAGACGTGTCAATTGTGTTAGAATTCACTACCTCAGTGGGTAAGCATATTTATTAGGAACATTATTCACACAAGACATCTAATCGGTTTAGTCAAATAAATCAAGTTAAATTACAAACTTATAACAATAATTTTAATCGAATTTAAATCGGATTGATCGAATCGATGAACTCACCTGAAATTTTTAACTGTGATTAGCAATTGATCTATCAACCAGCCCGATTAATCGTACCAGCCTTTATTTAAATATTTCAAACTGAATCTGCGAAAAAATTATATAATAATCTGTTATTGAATTAGAATTTATATAAGAAAAGATAATTTATACTTTTACGAATGTGTATTTCCACGCACACAAAAAGGATCATTCTAAATTCTCTTACTTTCATAATGTTTTCTATCAAAATATATTAAATTTAAACAAATATCTCGACTACGCCAAAAACATCTTTCAGAAACGAATTCCACTCGCGTGTAAATATTTATGGAAAGTCATATCCGGCATTAAAAGCGAAATGCCAAGCTAAAAATGAACTCTGATGAATATTTCATGACCTCATTTAGAGCTATTCGTGGTGATTGCACTTCATTTACTTTTCCAACGTGAATCATGGCAGATAAAGGAAAAAAAAAGTGATTTTTTTCTTTGATTTTTATGTTTAAATTTTTGTTTCTTCCCCTCCTAACCAATTTCTACTTCTCTTTTGCCTGTTTACTTCGTCATTATAAAGTTAATTTGTTCGGCCTTGTTTTAAATTATTCATCAGAGCGGTAAATTTCTCTCGTTTCTCATACGAAGCTTATCAGGCCTGACATAAATAATCATTTTTTTTTACGTTAAATCAAGACATTTCTCTTAAAAAAAACCATCTCGTCACATCATTGACTTTTTTTAGTAACTAAATATCCTTTTTACTATAAAAAATTCTCGAACCACTCCGAAATGACTGGATAATGGTTTGCGTTAGAGCGTCGGTGAAAATGACTTGATTCGGAAGTCATTTAACATCGAATTGAGACGTTTCATCGGAAAAATGGCCTCTGATAATTAAGGCGAGATGCATAATGACTATCAAAATAGTTTTAAAACTATTGGGAGATCTGTATCTACTGTCCATCACGATTCTTGGAGTGATATAACAAACCAAATGCTATTATGGGAACTAGAAATCCTATTAGAAATTTGATTTTGATATTAAGGACGATACCTTTATACGACTACCTTCCTTAGCACTTTTCTATAAAATGGTACTGAAGTGAACTTTAATAACATTTTTCGGTAGAAAATGTCTAGAAATACGGGGGGGGGGGGAATGCAATGACAAATTTTGGAACATCGTATGTGATTTTCTATGAGAAAGTCAATTTTTTTGTTAAAGTTTTAACAAAAGTCATTTTTTATGTCAAATATTAAGCAAATGCTATTCATGTCAAATTTTAAGCAAATGCTATTCATGTCAAATTTTAAGCAAATGCTATTCATGTCAAATTTTAAGCAAATGCTATTCATGTCAAATTTTAAGCAAATGCTATTCATGTCAAATTTTAAGCAAATGCTATTCATGTCAAATTTTAAGCAAATGCTATTCATGTCAAATTAAGCTAAAGCCATTTTATGTCAAATTAAGCTAAATCCATTTTATGTCAAATTTTAAACAAAAGTCATTTTATATCAAATTTTAAGCAGAAGTCATTTATGTCAAATTCAAAGCAAAAATTAATTTTGATGTCAAGTTTAAAGCAAAAGTAATTTTTAGATGGAGATAGATGGCTTTTTCTCAGCCCGAGATATCAAGGAAACAGTTATTTTCCGGATATTTTTGTTGAAGCGAACTCGGAAGAAAAGTCATCACGTCTCCGCCGGGACTCGAAAAAAGTAATTTTTATGTCAAATTTTAAGCAGAAGTAGTTTTTAATATCAAATATTAAGTAAATTCATGTAATACTCGCAGCACGATTGTAAAAAATTCTGTATATGAAATGTTTTGTTATTTTCAATGTACATTCAGCTAGTAATGTTACAGGTTATGAAGCAAAATTCAATGGATTGTATGATATGATCATAAGCTGCACCTAAATCTGATGATGTACTCATTGATTTTTTAAAATTCCATTTGATATATCGCGTATAAAGCACTGTAATTAAATACATACGTGCGATATACCTTAGATCTTAGATTTTGATTTTAAAAACATACAGTACATTAAAATATCACATTAAAATTTTGTGATGGTAAATTGAATAGATTGTTAGCAATCATGATTCAAAGTCAAGTAAAACATCAAAAATAGCATTCCCAGTGTATGAAACAGGTTTAAAATTTTTAATGTAAAAACGCAACACTAAAAAACTTGGGCGTAACTTTGGTTCTACGCGTCATATAAACAAAACAAGGCCTGTTTGGGAATCACAAAAAATAGGACTTTCACAATAATAATAATTAAAAAAAAATGAAATCGATATTTTCCCTCCAAAATGCCGTTTTATACGTAATCGAATAACTCGATGGCAGAATTCACCTCGAAATATAAAATTCCTGTCCAAAGACCGGAAGAAAATGTAATTATATCACAAGTTATGTAAAAATGTAGTTGAAAGAAACGGAAAAAATGTTTACTTAAAATAATTTTTTAACTTTTTAATCTTCGAACTAAACTTAGCCGAGTTTAATTTTGACAAAGATAACCAGTGTTTAACTTGGACGGGCAATAAATTTCAAGCCTTGAAAGGGTAAAGATATTATGTACGCACGTCTTCTCTCACAACGCCAACGGATTACCAAGACAAATATTCCGAAATTGACCGAGTCTTAGAACTAATGCAGGGATCATTTCCACACCGAGGTGTATATATTTAAGTACTAAATTTATGTTAGTTGACCAAGTTACTTCGATAAGGAAAACACTCCACGTTATCAGCATGGTAGCACATGACTATCATAACTGCTGTGATCGTACTTAGAAAGATTCACAGAAAATCCTACCATGACATTCATTTCCCTGAGAAATTTGGACAGACTTCTCGGAAATGTACGGATTACTACTCGAGTATAAACTTGGGTATAAAGATGAAATTAAATTTTATATAGAGATTCCAATAGAGATTTGTATGGATTTGAAGGTTAAAACTATGAATTTTAAATGATTTTAGCTTAAAAAATGTAATAGAGGAATATGGATATATTGATTGATTTTTCAATTTCGGGTTGATAAATCATGCGTTTTAAGTTATTTTAGGACAGGAGTCTTCAAACTTTCAGCAGACACGGCGGGCCAAATTGAAACTTCCCTCGAAGCCCGCGGGCCACCAACTCATGTTATTTAGTGACATCTTAATAGAATGCATTGCGCCAATGGGAACCTGAGTCAAATAGAGACAAAAATAATTGAAGATTTTTACTTATTCTGAAACTGTGTTTGTTTCTTTTATAAATTATCAAATTTTGATTGTAGTTATGAAATAGTTTTTTCACTTACACTACAAAAAAAGTTTTTGATTAACTACTGATTAAATTAATTAATTATGAGATAAATTTTGAACCGAAATCACTTGATCGATTCTTTAAATATTTATTTCGGTGATTCTGAAATCGTTTTCCTCTCAATATGTCTTGAAATCCTTTCTTCTGGTAATTATGCAATTTTTTTTTATTGATTATGAAATAGTTTCTCTCAGAAATTACGAAATTATTTTTCTGGGAAATTATGTCATTATTTCTCTCATTGATTTGTTATTTTTTCCCCTTAATTCTTAAATTATTTGTAATAAAAATTCTAAAATTATCTCTTTCAGTATAATTATGAAAATTTTCATCACTTCTGGAATTATTTCTTTCACTAATTTTCATGAGTTTTCATCAGTTTGTTCCAAAATTCTTTCTTTCATTTATTCCAAAATTCTTTCTTTCATTTATTCCAGAATTATTTCTTTCACCAATCCCGAAACTATTTCTTTCATCGATTCCGAAATTATTTCTTTCATTAATTCTAGAATTAATCGTGTTTTTAATGTTTCAGCCATTTTCTGAAAATGATCGGCGGGCCAAGACAAAAAGCTCCGAAGTCCAAATGTGGCCAGCTGGCCATGCGTTTAAGATCCCTGTTTCAGGAACTAATATATCTTAACTGTAGATCACCTCGTAAACATTTCTCTAAAGAATTTATAACGAATTGACCCATGCCATGCTGAAACGTGTATAGTGGGCGCATATATAGCCCTAACGTATTTATATTGTAAGAGTTATTCAAACATCTTTTGTTCTGTTGGCGCGGCCATCTGTCCTCTACATTTTCAAGTGAAAATGACAGATAACTGAATTTCCGTATTTCCCTATCCCGGAAACTTTTTCGAAGACTCGAGATTTCAGAAATGATAATTAGGTTTGCGCAGTAATATGACTTGATTTGTTCATTTTAACCAAGTTTTTTTACGATACGTAAAATTCTTAGTTTAGAGACTTTCGTTAAACTTGTAATTATGTATCGTGCAATTTGAAGCTAACGAAAACATACCATAAAATAAACTTCATTTAAAGTTCGTGAGTAGAGAGTATAAACTTTTAATAAAAATCTTTATGAAAGTTTTACTGAAAGTGATTAAAAAGCAGAAAAAAAAAATTGTCTTCAATCACTCTTTCGTCATTTTCTTTCACCTTTTACTCCCCATTTGATGAGATTTGATGAAAGGAAATTACGTTCATCATGTTCCTCAACCACGCGAATTTCAGCTTAGGGTACATGGAATCAAAAACAATTATCAAGTTTCATTCTAAATTCGTCAGATACCATTCCTTATATAATTTCAAAATAAAATTATTTTATTTTTAAAGGTTTTTCTTTCATGGGAAAAATTTAAATTAAGGGTAAATTTTTTTTTAACAAAAGCAAAAAAATCTATTCCTAAATTTGAATTTATGTAATCAGGGTAAAAATTGGAGAGACATTCCCGTTAACATATATGTGCGAGAATGAATTAGTAAAATAATGAATCAAGGAGGTCGTTGAAAGATTTCGCTTCCAATGATTTTGAAAAATATCACCTGCACGTTTGTGAGGAATATTTAAATATTTTTTTACTCACTTCAGAGACTCAAATTCTTTTCTTCAGTTCTATAGATATTTTAATACAGTCGAATCCCGTTATAACGAACGGCAAGAGACCGGAGGAATCACTTCGTTGAAACGAAATTTCGTTATGAAGGAATTCCAGGTTACCTAGCATTGTTCCTATGTAAACTTATTTGGGGGATTAAAAAAGTGTCCGTTAAAACGAGATTTTCGCTATAACGGTATTCGTTAAAACGGGATTCGACTGTACAACATAACGAGAGCTTTTAGGATTTCAATTATTGGTTATTTTGTGAATTTTAAGGGGTCTCATACCTTTTAACATAGTGAAAAACTATGCTGTAGTAGAAATAGCATTAAAAATACTACTTAACTATTTATTTATTTCAAATTTTTTACACGTATTTTTGATTATATATAGTTATATACAATCTCATGTCAGTATAAAGTTATATATATATATCTCATATTTGATTTTTCACGAATTTCCAAAATAATGCAGTAAAAACAGATTCCACACAGGATAAAATAGCATGACATCAATGTAATTGAATAAAAATTGATTCAAAATATAAAGGACACTGCTTTGTTTATGAAATGAAGCAAAAAAAGATTGAGATTTCATTGCCCCAATCTCATTAAAAATTAAATTTTAAATCAAAAATTGTTTTGAATTTCGAAACTAAAAATTTGAAATTTAATTTTAAATTAGACTGTGCCAATGAAATCTCAATCTTTTGCTTCATTTCATGAACAAAACAGCGTCCTTTATATTTTGAATAAATTTGTGTTCTATTATATTAATGCCATACTATTGTATCGGCTGTTTTTAAAGCATTATTTTGAAAATTCGTAAAAATTAAATATGAGAGGTAGGAATAGCTATATTAACATGAATAATAGCCACCAGCATTTTATATTAAAATATATAAGAAATACTTTTTTGAAGGTAGAACGAAAATTCGAGTGCAGTTACACGTAAAATACTGAAAGGATTTAAAAATTGAAAAATGATTATTTTGGAAAAATTTGCGTGTGCCAACCTCCTCAAAAATTTCATGAATAGAACTTGAATAAAATTGTAATCGTTTTAATGAGGAAAAAAATGTAAAATGTACGGAAAAATTCTCATTTTTTTGAAAATGAGAAAAATTCATTGTCAGTGGTGTGCATTGTTATGTTACATTCACACCACTGACAATTTATGCATTTGAAGGAAACTATACGCAGAGCTTCTTAACTTATGTGTCGCAGGGGCTTCCTAGATGGGTCGTTCAAAAAGCAATTGCAGTCAGACATTTTGAGCTATGGGTCATGACTCAAACATGATTCAGAGGAGCTGTCTAGATGAGTCGTACAAATCCACTTACAGTCCGTGCTACAGATGCTCTTCTTGCATCACTGGTTCCACTACTTTTGATTAACAAACAGTCCCATGGGTCGCGAAGCTAATCTTTGTGTTGATTCCGATTTTTGTGTCATTGATTTGACTAATTTCGATTAACAAACCATGGGTAGCGAATCTAATATTTTTTTTTTGATTTCGGGTCGTGGTTGAAAAAGGTTAAACACGACGTTGCCCTGCTATAGCGGAGCTTGACGCTTAAAAATGGTTCTGAATGACGGTACTTGTCGTATTTCATTCATTCGAAACATAACTTAAGCCCTTCAGTTAATATTCTAATAACAAGGATACAAGTCTCGGTTCAATAATTTTGCAGCTATGAAACTTTAGTTTAAATTCAACATGAAATGTAAACTTTCATTTTTGTACGAATAGTTCCATTAGACGGAAATAGTTAATTAGACGGAAATAGTTAATTAGACGGAAAAAGGGTGTTGAAAAAATAGTAAAATGACTCACTTTTATGTTTTTTAAATAAAACTTTTTTAAAGAAATTCTCGCCCAAAGGCGAGAAATTTCCCGTTCGGCCTTTCTCAGTTTGTTTTAGAAAGAACAAAATATTTTATATATTTTATATAATTTAAGAATGAATGATATTGCCTTTCTTTTCTTTTCATTGAACGTCACCGTAAAAGATCTAAGTAAACTATTCAAAGAAGCTATATATTGAAAGAGAATATTAGAGAGTTTTCGAAAATTCAGCTACGATAAAATGGAAAAGTTTCTTAAGAGTTTTTAATGATAAAAACTAAGTTTTGCTATAAGAAAATGCTGAAGAATTATAGATTTCAATATCACTTTGAACTTCTAATGAAATATTTTTTTTTCAATATTTTTAGCAGATTTTTTAGCCAAAAAGTAATTTTCAGTGCTGTAAAAATGAGTAAACATTTTTAGTTCATAGAGATGTACTAAGGAAAGAATTCCAAATGAGAATTTCACACGTCGATATTGAAGAGTAAATGTTTAGACCAATTTAATATTCAGCTTCATTATACACACATATAATAATTATTAGTCCATCAGAATAGAGAAATGGAAGTGCAAGTGGCAAAAGAATATTAAAAAGAAACATGTGAGAGAGTGAATTTATATTCCGGTAATTTTATAAGCGTCAATCAATATTCAAAATGCAGTCGAATCCCGTTTTAACGAACACCGTTATATGACAAAATCTCGTTGTAACAAAAACTTTTCTAATCCTCAAGTTTACATAGGAACACTGTATTGCGAATTCCGATATTACGAAATGAAATCTATTATAACGAATTCAAAAATAAGTTTTTGAAAATCAACAAAAAACTGCAGAATGTTTCAAAAATGATCCCGTAAAATCGGTTTCAGGGAATCAACTTTGCTAAACGTTGATTCTGTTGGAGAAGACATGCTAACCAATACGGGACGTAAAAATGAAATCAAATCTATGGTAAGAAAGTGATACGCTAGCCTTAAGAATGTTCTATATTTCTTGTGTTTCAAAATAAGTTTCCACGAAAGGAAACAGTTTTCGATTGAAGATAAACTCTAGATCATTTCTGAAGTTAATGCTGGAGTAAATAAAAACAATGTGTCATTGAAATAAGGCGTAGCTCCATATACGTTTCAACATTTTCGAAAAATCGTAAAGTTGAAATTTTAAATTAGAACAGCGGTAATAGGATCCCACAGGAAAAAAAAAAAAACTACAGACTTTTCAAATTTTCAAGATGTGGATGTAGCTGTCTTTACAGGGCATTCAGTTCAAGACATTTTCCAGAAACATACATGGTTTCAGGACATTAATTCTCGAATGTGCCAATTACCAGCCCACTCGCGTGAGAAAAGATTTTTGAATTTGCTTTTGGATGCGAAATGCTTCTGGCATTTGTTTCAAGCATTGCATTCGTATACCTAAGAGGAATTTGTAGTTTCCTCGACTTCAATAACACTTGTACAAAGAAGAAAAAAAAATTACGGATTATTTGCCACAAATATGTTGAGTGAAACTTATCCAAAAAAAATCCCTAATTGATTTCAATTACTTTGAGTTATTTTTGAAATTTACCTTTATTGTTTTATTACCTAGAACGTAAATGATAAATTTTTTCCTTAGAAAAAAAAACCGAACTACAATGAATGTTTTAACGAATGTTAAAATTTGTGAAATCAGAAATTCTTTTATAACGAAGTGATTTCTTCAGTTCCCTTGGAACTGAATAAGTTCTTTCTTATAACGGGATTCGACTGTATTCGTAGCTTATTCAAAGTATTTATATTTTTGTATATATTTCCGCCAAACGTATTTATACACATCATGGTTTTTAAATGGTCTTCAATTATGATACACATTATTTTATATATTATCATGCATTTTTATTTCGGTTTCATTCAAAGTTTCAGTAAAATTATTTTAATAAACTACATTTAATTACTGAGTAGCGAAGGTATTCAAAATGCATATTTTTGATATTTGTGAAAGAATATACGCGGTGTTATTCTATTTCCCAAAGAAACTTTTCAGAATAACTATTTATCTTTAAAAAAAACGGGTTTTTTTTTCAAATATTTAATTTAAAATGCACAAATACCGGAAATGATGTTTTTCTTTAAGAGAAAAATGAAGTATAAAGTATGTTACGTGGTTAATTAGACCAAATTTTCTTCTTTCAATTTCTCAATTTTTATTTTTAATAATAAAATTACGTGTGAGTAACCAAAAAAAGAACTTTTATCACAAAGACTTATTTCATTTTTCTGAAGAGTTAAATTTTTTCTTGTTAGTCATGAAGGAAGTTTAAGAGGAAGTAGCTCATATTGAGTGGTGTCAGGTATATCCCTCATCTTGTTTGTAAAGATATTGCGTAATTTGCTAAAATATGCTAAATGAGGATTAAAATAAACCACGTATACACAATAAAAACAGGTTTCTATAGATGTTTTCTACATAAAAGGAAGGAATAGAATATATTCTCGCATCACGTGTCATGAGAAAAGAATTTTTTTACACAATTTTTACAAGTTGAATTTAGAGTTAACGTTTTCACGATTCGTGAACCACACTTTAAGTTATTGGCGGTAAGTGCTGGAAACTCCAAAGCCAAGTATTTCTCTGAATATTGCAATTAAAAGGTGGAATTTCTTTGCAGATGACATTTCCGGAGCAGTTTCTGCATTTCTCTAATTGGAAGTTTTTGCTCATGAGGACTGTATAATTTTTTCCCCTATGTTTACATGTTTGTTTCAAAAAAATTAGAACATTCCAGAAATTAACGAGCGCAGTTCGAGAAATGCTCGTTAGAAAGTCTAAAATTACAGTTATGATTGTAATTTGCATTTAAATCTTCTAAAAGATTCTTCTTGAGCATATCGGTGGCAAAACATGCGCATAAAGTAGATTGAATGCTTCCAAAAATGCTAAATTACTTTCTCCTCTTTGTTTAAAAAAATTATAACAAATCGTTTTAGAACAAAAAAGTTTTTTTTTCAAAAAATTAGAAGATTATCATATATTTTCACTCGCATTTACGACAACTTGACTGAATAAGTGTTGTATATCTTTCTTGCTTTTGTATGCAAACTCTCTCTCTCTCTCTTTTAGAGTAGTTCAATTTTCTAATTACGGGTACAAAAACGGGACATTTCTGCAAATGCAAAATTACACGCGCATTTGCTTACACAGTATGAGGAAACGTGTGCTGAAATCGTTCAAATACACTATACTATTCCCACCTTTAGACTTGATCATGGATTTTATGCATCAAGACATTGATTTGATAAGTTTCAGGACAGATTCAGATTGGACCTCAACTATCAATTACTTGTCGTTATCGTAGATAACGACAACCTCTTGGTAGGATAACCATCAGGTACAATAATCAGATATCACTGAACTACCAAAGCATGGATGATATTTGATGGACACTGCTGAATTCTTGATCCAAAAAAAATCTGCGTTTTCCATTTTCAAATAAAGTTTTCAGCCGTTGTAATCAACAATAGAGACCAATGAATCGGATTACTTTTCTGGATAGAGGAAAAGGTAAATTAGACTCTCTACCCTTTTCATATTCCAGAAGTTGGGGACTAATTTGGCGATGTAAATTTCATTTGCCATCAAGATTTTGACCACACCCAAAAAGCTGTATTCATGCTATAGAAATTCACATAGGTAAAATAATTGCCATCTGCATACATGTTCTCAACTTCTGAAATCAGAATGTGGAGAGGCCAATATACACCTGCATCCAGAGAAGTCTTCTGATTCATTAGTGTCAATTTTGTGGTTCCAGCCACTGAAGACTTTGTTTGAAGATGGAAAACGAAGATCAAATTCGGCAATGTTCATCAAAAATTATCGATACTGCATTTAAACTCACTGTATTATAAGTTCAAATATAGACTGGACTGAAACGAAATCTTTTTCTTCGAAGTCTTTTATTTTTACCCAAAAAATAACGATAGCCGTTGGTATAATGGGAAACAGAGGGCGTCTAACTCACGACCAAATGATCACATACATCCCAGCAAGAAATAAAATTTACAAATTTAACTAATAGGGGATTTATATAAGCGGCTATAGTTTGTATTCGAAATGTGTGGTCCGATTCTTTTGCAGCCATGCAAGCCCAAAGCGCTTTTTCCAGTGGGGTCTAGCAAACGAAGGATGGAACTGAACACCTCTGATGAAAAAAAAAATGTTTTGAATTAGTGTTCACTTAATGATCATTAGATCAAAAGTTCTGAGAAAATCAAGGAAAATAATTGGAATAATATAAACAACATTTTATATATAAACAAATTGTAAACAGAATTTTTTTAAGAAATATTACGAACAAATATTTAGGAAAATGTATAAAAAATACTTTAAAAAGATTGTATAGGTAAACTAGCTATAATACCCGGCGCTGCCCTGGTTTTCTTCAATTACTGGGATGGTAGAAAAAGTGGAAAACTACACTGCTGGCCACCGTAAATGCAACACCCTGAAGGAAGCATGCAAATAATATGAAATTTACAACATGCATTAGCGGAGGTGAGATATGCAAATATTAGAATTTCAGCGCAGACGTACATCACGCGCGCCTGTGGCGCCACTTCAAAGCGCTATTTAAGGCTTGGAGATTTCGACGATTTGAAGTACGGCAATTGAGTTTTTCTTGTGTTTTTTTCAAAAAAACGATCAATTATGCCTCGTAGAAAACAGCGATCATCTTTTGATCAAGTATCCGAGTTCGACAGAGGAAGGATAGTGGCCTACCGAGATTGTGGATTATCTTTCAGGGAAATCGGTAGTCGTGTTGGACGAAACCAAACAACTGTAATGCGGATATGTGATCGTTGGATGCAGGAGGGTACGACGGACCGACGGGTTCGATCGCATCCACCTCAGTGCACCACTTCACTTGATGACAGGCGTATTGTGCGTATGGCAGTGACGGATCGCTCAGCCACATCACGAACCATAGCACAGCACATTCAGTCTGTACCGCATCATCCAGTGTCTGCGCGTACCATTCGACGCCGTTTACAGCAGTGGTCTGTCCGCAAGACGTCCATTGCTTCGTCTACCCTTGACGCAGAACCACAGACGTCTCCGCCGCCAATGGTGCGATGAAAGAAGGATGTGGACGGCACAATGGAATGAAATTGTCTTTACTGACGAGTCACGCTTCTGTCTGCAACACCACGATGGTCGGATTCGAGTCTGGAGACACCGTGGAGAGAGGATGCTGAACAGCTGCGTTATGCACCGCCACACTGGTCCTGCACCGGGTATCATGGTATGGGGCGGTATTGGATATCACTCTCGCACTCCTCTAGTACGCATTGCCGGTACTTTAAAAAGCCAGCGCTACATCTCCGACGTGTTGGAGCCAGTTGTCCTTCCTTACCTTCAGGGCTTGCCCACAGCCATATTTCAACAGGATAATGCGCGACCACACGTGCCACGCATTGTCCAAAGGTTCTTCGTCAATCGCCAGATTGAATTGCTTCCCTGGCCAGCTCGCTCTCCGGATCTTTCGCCGATAGAAAACATGTGGTCCATGGTTGCTCAACGATTGACCCAGATTACATCCCCAGCTGCCACACCAGATCAACTTTGGCAACGCGTGGAAGCTGCTTGGTCTGCTGTACCCCAAGAACACATCAAAGTCTCTTTGAATCAATGCCGAGGCGTGTGGCAGCGGTGATCTCCAACAATGGCGGCTACTGATTTTGGCAGGAACCACACTTCACAGAAGTCTATAAATTTAATCATTTGATGCTTGGTCAACATGTTATCTACAAAATGAATATTGTTGCGATATCTCTTGTCTTTCTTGGTGTTGCAATTTGGGTGGCCAGCAGTGTATTATAAAGGCATAAACTATTATACATAATACTGGAAGCATTAAAGAAGTGACAAACCATTGTAAAGACATATGAATGCCCGAAACGCATTGCTAGGGAGCCACGGTAAAGCCGGGTTTTCCTAGGAGCAGGTTTTACATTGTGCGCGCAGCGTGAAAACGGCGCAAAAGTTCTACTCCTAGGAAAACCCAGCTTAACGAAAGTAAATATTCCAGAAGTGATTGTTGACAGTTTTTCCACCCATTTCGAATTTTTGCCCTGCTCTGGCGAACTTTTAAAGTAGCCTTTCATTCAATCCGGGCCCTGTTTGGTATATATGCAAAATTTGACGAAGATGGATCTGAAATTGTAGATTTGTATAGAGAACACACACACACACACACACACACACACACACACACACACACAGAAAATCAGTTTTATAAGTATAGATATTTTCGTTTAAGAGCCACGTTACATTCGTTAATAAATCTACTTTTACTCAAAGAGCTTATTTTTGTGATTTTTAGTGCACGATACATTTTTTCTCGATCGAGAATGTTGTATCGCAACAGGATCAAAATTAAAGAATAAATAGTTTTCATTCGTTGCTTTCAAGAAACGATCTTAAAGCGAAAAAATTGTTAGAAATTCCCAAAGAAATATTTTATTCAGTGAATAAAGCTGATTCAAGAAAGTTTTTATTTTGAGATCATTAAACGGATTCAATAATTACTGGGGAAAATTGCAGAATTATATAGAATGAAAATTAAAATTTAAGAGCCAAGCCAAACGAGTGCATTCATTAGCGTTAAATGAGAGAAATATATATATATATATATATTCTATACAATATATATATTTTTCTCAAGTTTTATCTCTCTTCGAAAAAGAATCAAGAGTTTGGAAAAAATAATGAGTTCGGAAGTTATTATGTTATTTTGCTGCTTTTGGCTTCGAATTCTGCTGACTTTGTTTCTTTTGTGAACATATTTTTTAAAATTAATTGATACTGAAACGTTTCATTTTTAAAAACTTTTCTTTGCGAGAATTCTAGCTTGTTTTTCTTTCCTATCGACATTCGTTGCTGTAATTTTTGAGAGGAATTGCGGAATTTCTTCTGTAATGAGTGTTATTAATTTATACCGCAAGTTTAAACTGAAGAAAAAAAGCAAATGTGAATGACGAAAAGGGAAGTAGAATCAAAAACCAAAATTGGAAAGACACATGGATCTACAATTATGATGGGAAATCTGATCCAACTGAGATGTGTTAAAATTTTTTATTCAACTGTCGTCAAATTCAGACAAACGCTAAAGAAGGGAACATTTTCTCATGGAAAAATATACAGCGTTAGCAAGTAATAAGTTCCTCACTTCAAGGAGCTAATGGAGTGCGTTCTACTGCTCCAAATAAGACAAAACTCGTACTAGAGGCACAGTCGAGCTCAGTTATAACGACATCGAAGATTCCACGAAATTTTATCGTTATAACTGAGTTGTCGTCACAACCGTTAATAACTTTTTTTGACGAAAAATATAAGCAGTGGCAGTCAAACACAGTCGACGGACATTTTATTTTCTTAATGATCAGGGTGACCATATTTGTCCGAGAAAAATACGGGAAATTACGATACAGCAGAAACTCACTATAACGACTTCATTTATAACGGACAGCTAAAAAAATTGTAAAATTTTTATCTGATGAGTTTAAAACTCGTTTCAAGTATCCAAAAGTAATAAAAAAAAGAGTATCATCTCGCTTGAAAAGCATTTCTAAGCAAGCGATTAATGTTTTGCGTAAATATGGATGCGCTGCATGACTCATACCGCTCGCCAGCTAGAAAAAAAATTAAGATTGATTGTAATATATGCATACACATCTTTTTCAGTTCAACCAATGTTGTGAAGGCTGTTTTTTATTTGATATACAAGAAACACTTTTTTACATCTAACTACTGTATCTTCATTGATGTACACCCTCTGCAGCATTACACCCGTGTAAGAATTATTTGTTTTAAGCCAGACTAATTATAATGGACAACCTTCAGCCCCCATTAGTCCGTTATAATGTGGATCTACTGCGGGACATCACCAATTTTCGCCTAACATATTGCCAAATGTTGGCAAAACTGTCACATATTGTGAGTCGGCTGAAATATCCAAAACATTGCCCCAGAAGGATATCCTGTGTGATTAGAGATAATTGTTAAAAATAAAGAGTGACATATTAAGCAGTTTTGGTGCTACATATTTTAAACATTTTGCTGAGTCCGCATATTCAACACTTATATTTATGCTCTAGCGCCACCTATCAGTGGGTTTTTGTGTTACTTTTATTTAATAAATGATAGCGTATCATTTGCTTCAATTCCCAATCTCTACTCGAATCAGAAATCAATGTAGTTTGAATAATTTATGAATTGGATATGACTATAAATACATATTCATCTTACTATTTGCAAGTTTAAATTACTTTTTTGTGAAATTTATATTTTTATTTAATACATTTTTTTTCGATTTGAACCAAACTTCTACGACGAACGATTGAGGAGACAAAGGTTGCATTGAAACTTACAGGATACTCCGTACACGTATATGGAGAGGTTCTTAGTGTGTTCGATGAATTTATTTATACTATTACACAGAAAAAATCGGATGTGCCAATCAGGGCCTTAACTGGGGGGGGGGGGGCAACTGCCCCGGGAGGCAAAATGTAGTGGGCGGAAATTTTAGGTGGAAACAAAAAACACCGTTATAAAATTATCGAATTTTAAAGTTGCGGAGGCGACAAAATAATGTTTGCCGGAGGGCGGCAAAAATCCTAGTTACGGCCCTGGTGCCAATTAATACAAACCATAGGTTTCGTATTACATGAGCCTCGGTGACATCAGAAAACGTTCGGTGTTGGTTTGACTAGTAAAAATTACGACTCTTGCTTTGTTACTAAATATATAGCATTCAATTGATTTTCATGGATTTTTTTTTCACACATCATGCAAGACTTTACACGTAATTAGAACTTAATCGCAAATGAAATCTATTTCCGGAGTTGCGGATCCATGTATTGTTTAAGCCGGAAATCCAACAAGGACTTTATAGATAAAACGCATTTACAAAACTAATATCCTACACTTTAATTCCTAACTGTGATTCCAACTGAAAGTGTCACGGAACTTTCTAAGTGCCACCAAAGTGTGACAGAAATTATTGAGTGCCATCAAAGTGTCATAGAAATTATTGAGTGCCACCAAGGTGTCTCAGAATTGTTTTAGTGCCACCAAAGTGTCACAGAACTTTTTGAGGGAAACCAAAATGTCACGGAACTTTTTGAGGGAAACCAAAATGTCACAGAACTTTTTGAGGGAAACCAAAATGTCACAGAAATTTTGGAGCGCCACCAAAGTTTCACAGCATCTTTTGAGTGTTACGTGTAACACTCAAAAGATGTGTAGTGTCAAGTCTTGAAAGTTTCAAGTATCTTTTGAGTGCCACTAAAGTGTTAAAGAATTTTTTGACAGCCACCCTAGTCTCACAGACATTTTGAAGTACCACAAAAATGCCTCGAGATATTTCAGATCCCAATATGATTCCAAAGGTTCTGTTAACGGTGAGAGTTTGGGAATCTGATCAATGTAAACTGAAGAGCCAAAAAAGCTGGTCCAGGCATGCGTATGCAAATAAAGAGATATGGAACCGACCAAAGTACGGCACTCCGGTCGACAACGCCTATATAACACAACAAGTGTCTGGCATAGTTGTTAGATCGGTTACTGCTGCTACAATGGCAGGTTATCGAGATTTAAGTGAGTCTGAACGTGGTGTTATAGTCGGGGCACGAGAGATGGGGCATAGCATCTCCGAGGTAGCGATGAAATTTGGATTTTCACGTACGACCATTTCACGAGTGTACCGTGAGTATCGGGAATCCGGTAAAAAATTAAATCTACGACATCGCTGCGGCCGGAAAAAGATCATGCAAGAACGGGACTGACGAGAATCATTAAACGTGACAGACGTGCAACCCTTCCGCAAATTGCAGCCGATTTCAATACTGGGCCATCAACAAGTGTCAGCGTGCGAACCATTCAACGAAACATCATCGATATGGGCTTTCGGAGCCGAAGGCCCACTCGTGTCTGCACGACACAAAGCTTTACGCCTCGCGTGGGCCCAACAACACCGACATTGGACTGTTGAGGACTGGAAACACGTTGCCTGGTCTGACGAGTCTCGGTTCCAATTGCTTCGAGCTGATGGACGTGTATGGAGACAACCTCATGAATCTATGGACCCTACATGTCAACAGGGGACTGTTCAAGCTGGTGGAGGCTCTGTGATGGTATGGGGCGTGTGCAGTTGGCGTGATATGGGACCCCTGATACGTCTAGATACGACTTTGACAGGTGACAGATACGTAAGCATCCTGTCTGATCACCTGCACCCATTCATGTTCATTGTGCATTTCGACGGACTTGGACAATTTCAGCAGGGCAATGCGACACCCCACACGTCCAGAATTGCTACAAAGTGGCTCCAGGAACAATCTTCTGACTTTAGACACTTCCGCTGGCCACCTAAATCCCCAGACATGAACATTATTGAACATATCTGGGATGCCTTGCAACGTGCTGTTCAGAAGAGATCTCCACCCCCCTCTTACTCCTACGGATTTATGGACAGCCCTGCAGGATTCATGGTGTCAATTACCTCCAGCACTACTTCAGACATTAGTCGAGTCCATGCCACGTCGTGTTGCGGCACTTCTGTGGGCTCGCGGGTGCCCTACACGATATTAGGCAGGTGAACCAGTTTCTTTGGCTCTTCAGTGTACTTTACTTTATACAGTGATTTATTTCCAATATTGTCCGATTTTTCATGCTATAAGTGAAAACGGAGGAAATGAAACGTTATATTATTATTTTTATGTTTATATACTCAAACATAACTACTTATCGAAATCGAATTGGAAACTGTGATTTACAGCAGGAATTCATCTGAATTTTACAATTCACACGCACAGTATTCAACGCCCATAGCACGTGCATACGAATGATCACATATGCATAAATGAATAAAATTAGTCCACCCATATATGTGCTTAGTATGCATTACCCAGTCTTATCAATAGCCAAAAATATTCAATCCTTTCACCCTTCAAACTATTTTCAATGCCTATATTTTTTAATAAAATGCAATTTTTTCACTGACGAAAACAAAATATTGAAAGACATTTTCTCCGTCAATATATGCATAAGCGAATTTTCCAGGAAAAAAACAGATTTTTTTGTTAAAAAAGAATGAAAATAAAAAACGGGACAGAATTTTTTTCCACGAGAATAAATATGAATAAAAAAAAAAAGAAAAGAAAAAGAAAGCATTCATTCATTCATTGAAGCGATTCAAAGGAAAACATGATCCTGCAAAAATATATTTTGCTGCCACCCAATATATTCGTTTATTCTGTTCTTTTTATTCTCACTTCTCTTCCATTTTTTTCCCCTTGAATATTTGCTTTAAGAATCTTCTCGATAACTGTATTCGATATTCACAAAGAAAATCCTATTCTATCTGAATATATATATATATATTGCATTTACATGAAAGATTTTCAGCGTCTTTTAAGTTTACGATAAAAAAGAGGAGCTCAATTTCATACATGTATAGAGTATAGACAAGACACGGAAAGCTTTGTTCATGAATAAAATTTTCACAATATATATAGTTAAGAAAGACGATGAGACGAAATTTTCTGTGACAAAGGCCTATCTATTATGATTCTCATAGCTGAAAGGTTTTGATTATCTGATATTGACTGCGTGCGCAAAGAGGATTCCATAATAGTCTCGGAAGCTTATAATAACTTCATAGGAAAGCATTTCTACTACCATGGATGATAAGCTTTATTCCAGGATATTTATATGCATTGCCTATTAAATGATTTATTGCCGTCAACCTGAACAACTCCCTATGCCACTTTTTTCTTCTTCTTTCAACTGTTTTAACAACTAATAATGTACGAAAATGCTTTCAAACCATCATAAAACATCAGTCTTGATCTCTAGTTATACAATCTGTGGAAACATGACAGCTTCAGTGAAGATTTATACGTTAAAAAAAGCATTGGCAAAGTTACAACGGAAAAGAGGCGAATTTGCCATTTGTGTAAAAACCCGTGGAAATCATCCAAAAAACACCAGAAATAAAGATTTTTTTGAACTATGAAAACACCTTACACGTTAGTATTAACTCTTTATGGTAAAGTAAGGTACACAAAAATATTTAAAACAAACATTAAAATTGGAAGGTTTAAAATTCACAGACTCTTCAAAGGAAAGTTTTACATTTTCGTTAGAAAAGGTAAATTTGTCATAGTTTTCATAGTAAGGAATGTCAATTATGAACACGATGTCTTGTACATTGAGTTAAGCTTCATCAGGTACGTATGGGGAGTAAAAAAGTTTTTCCTTAGTCAGTCGTATATATGACAGCTCGAACCCCGTCTCCATAGAAATGAGTGAGTTTACCAACTTTATGCTTGACACTTTCTTTTCGACGATTTAGACTTTGCCTCAACAAACATTCCAAACTGTAGTTGTTTAAGAACAGCACCATCAATCTCTCGGACCACGTTGACATTAGTCATTTCATCATGTTCGTCTATAGTTTGGGTGAATCATGATCGACTAATTAATGTCCAAGGTCTTCAGTAGGTTCCGCATCTTGCTATAACTCTGATTCAGATCTGCTATGTAAAGAAAACGAACAATTATACACAGGAAAACCTTGAAGTGGTGACAAACTCAGAGGGATGAATGATATTAGGCATCAAGGGGAACAAAAATCTGAAATATAACAAGGTACCGCAAACAATGTTTAGTTGGTGAAAATCGCAAAAATAGGCATCGAGAGGACAAGGAAACAGGCTGTCGGCCTCCACTCTTATCTCCACGGACCTAAATTCCCTTGGCCTTCTTTTGGGGACACCGCAAACAACTCCTGTAATCATTTCTCTTCGACTATTGCCTGACAATGACCTGTGCAGCACAGGCGGTATTGTAATCACGCTACCAAGAAAATGGCTTTTGTACTTACTAATTTTACTTTTTTTTGCCTATTTTTTACGTATTATTGTACTTTATTTTGTACATCACAGGCTGTGTCTGTCAAATAAATGTTTTTTCTACTTATTATTGGCTTTTTAGTCCCACTCGACGTCACATCACACCCTTCATAGGTATTTTTGCGATTTTCACCGACTGAACGGGGTTTGCGATACCATATTCTATGGCTATTTTTGTTGCTCTTGATACCTAATATCACCTCTCTGAGTTTGTTGCCACTGCCACTTCAAGGCAACATCCTGAATAGAATCATCACTGCTGTGATGGTCATTCATCCGATTGTTGTTACTTTTACGAGTCCCCTCAATCTGATTCGTTGTGGAGGTACTCGGAAGGGACTGGTCCTTCTCCATCAAGTGTGATTCGCCAATTATAATCCTTTTTTTATAATTTACATGTCATAAGAAATTGAATAAATTACAATCTCTCTCTCTCTCACACGCACGCACGCACGCACGCACGCACGCTTGATAGGGAATGATATCATAATGACTAACGCTGTTGTGGATTTGAGAACAACCAAAGACATTGAGAAGTTTGAGAAATTTTCATTCACAATATGTCTCACCAGGTTGATTCGATGATGTTGGGAGAACTGCATAGTTGCTCTCAAAAGCAACATCAGTTTGCAAAGTGTAGTGCACGTATTTCGCGTGCGGGTAAAAATAATGAATTGGTATAGTGAAGAGAAGAAAGGCTATAATTGGGATATAAAGTTTTCCATATTTTTAGACTTCCAACTTTGGGAATTATGCATAATCGCCGGTAAACGTAATAAACTTAGTGACATTTAATCAAGCTTTCTTTATATCGAGACGACTGATGAATATACATAACCACCGTTGTATCACTTTCACAGTAAGTAACATATACATTTTAGCATATACAAATGTATTGGGACCAATTACGACGGAAGCTTAACGACGTATGAATGTGAAAGTCGCACAAACACGTTTCCGTTGTATATCATACCTCCCCATTAGCGGACGAAATTTTTTGTCCCATGGGTTCCTGTTATCGAGAGGCTCTATTATAGTGATAAAAATTTGATTTTGATATAACGTCATCGGCTGTGTCGCAAATATTAGGTACGAAATCTATCGTGTTGGTTTCATCAGCCACCTTGTCGGGCATTTTGCCTGTTGTGGCGTTGTCTTTTGTATTTGTATTTGGTATAGCTCCGGATATCGGTCTCCTATCACCCTTATGTGAGGATTCATGGAATTAGTCTTCTAGTTCTACAAGAATGTAGTGATATAAAAGCCAACAAAGAACATTAAAAAAAAAACTATGAGCAAAAATTGCAAAATTTTTAATTTTTCTCCAAATAACGTGAGATGCGATTAATTATTTGTTTTTGAAACATGGAAAACGATTTGAGAAGATAGAGAAAAGTGTGGATTCCAAAAAAATTCAAAGTCGCTGATGCTTTAATAACACTGCTCAACACTGATTTTGTTCTCAAAGATATTTCAGTGATTTTAGGATGATTTTGGGGGCTGATTCCTAATCTGGCATTCGTTTCGTCAGATTGGCTCTAGTGTGTGAGGTAAAGTGGAAATTGAACTTCAATGGTAATGCATAAGCGGCATACAAACCACATTGTTGAGAGTATGCATTTCTCAAAAAATAGAGCCAATTCGGCAAAACCACCACCAGTTTTGAAATCCACTCTCCCCCACTCTCTCCCTAATTTATTTTATTTTTATTTTATTTACAATAACCCCAGTAGGCATGAAATGCATTACACTGGAATAATAATAATAATGAATAAATAATAAATAGAATTAGAAATAATAGTCGGAAAGGATAGCACTTCGCATACGGAGTCAGGTCGAAATTCTCAATAGCGGAAGCAAATCTTGCGTAGCAGGCGCATACAAGTTCTGATGGCAGACTTCCATATTCTCGCCACACGGCAACTGCATCCATGGTATCTGGAAATTGGTATTCTTATTTGGAAGCGATGCCTCTGTAGGCTAACGCGCCTGTCTATGATCTCGAAGAAAGGTTCTCTCGACGGTAGGTAAACAATTCGATGAACTAGTTTGTAGCATATCTTCAAATCTGAAGCAATTCTACGTTATTCCAGCGAGTGAAAACCCAGAAATTGAATTCTCTGGCAATAAGGCCAACCGCTTATGCTTGCTATTCGTTTAGTAAACGACCTCTGTGGCTTTTCGAGGAGCTTTATGTCCTTGATTTTGTAACGACTCCATACCTGCGAACAGAACCCCAGAGTCGGGCGAACGTACACACAGAAAGCATATGACAAGTGTATGCGCATCACACTTGCGGTATGCCGTATATAACATGTATAAGATTCTGTTAGCTTTGCAGAATATGCCATGATAATGTGATCATTGAAATCCAATACATTAATCTTGTAATCTAAAACCATGGCAATTTCTTTAAGAGTATGGAAAACGTATTTCTTGTTAAACAGTGTAATTAACGTATTCACATTAAATACTCGCGGCGCGGCGGCAGTGTCCCGACATAGCCTACCTACAGTTTTTTTTTAGAACAGCGGTATACAGAGAAAACATTATAAAAGTTCATTGTTAGTTGTTGAAGTATATCAACTATTGCTGTTAAACAGAGTTAGTGAAGATTTCTTTGAATAGCTCTGTCAAAGTTTTAAAGGAGCCTATACTGTTGCTGTCCATTTAATCAGAGATTGTAATTTTTTGGAGAGATCATGCACAAAAAGACGAGTCTATAAATAAAGTTCCCTATTCTGAGCTGCTACCACCGCAATTATTCATCACAAGCTACAATGATAACATGCTAAGATCCATTAGAATGTCTTGAAACTTTAGAAACTCTTTTCACGAAATCTTAAAAAATCTTTCACAAATCTTTCTACGGTGTTTGTGAGAAGTTGTCAGAAGTTTTTTTTGCTCAGGGACTCTCTCTCGGTGTTTCAATGAATTACTTTATCCAAGATGAAAACAGAGAAGGAAATAGTATTAACAAATCAAATTAATTTAGATCCTAACGATCGTTTCGGCACGCATAGGAGCAGTTGCCAAAAGAATAATAATAAGTTTCTGTTGCAGTCAGAGAACGTGCTCAGAATGAACCGTTTCTTGAGCAAGAGTAGCTTGGTTCAGTTCGATGTTTTGTCTTGATATGAGTTGTGAACATTTGTAGTTCGTTATGTGATGAGTTAGATCTTTCTGCTCCAGATTTTTGATCTTTAACATTGGGAAAAACTTATCCTTTCAAAGTTTAGTAAAATATACAGGGTGTCCTTTAATTTGGACAGCCTTTAATAAAATTATAGAAAAATCAACTAATTGACGTATCGGGTTGGCGTTTGTGCCCTTCAACTTGTGCCACCGAATCGGATTTTTTTCAGCAAAATGAAAAAAAAATTAGATAAGCTTTTTGCCGATAGGTAACTATTTGACGGCAGGTTAACAAAATACACGAAAACATATAGATTGCAGCAACTTCACCAAATGTGCCTTTTCTACCAGTGTCAATATCGCAGTCTTTTAAAGAGATATGATGAGATATGATAATGCGACAAAGCCATAATTAGATTCTATACTCTGGGAAGAATTCGTTTACAAGCTACTTGTTGATTCCCATCATATTTCAAAGAAATCTAATTTGCCTATTATCATGGACCAAAATATGCAGCGTCATCTATCGACGAGAATTCTAACCAATTTTTGTTCTTTTTTTCAGAAAAAAATCGTACTCTTTGACAAGTCTGAAGGCACAAACCACAAACCTGTGCATCAATTTCTTGGTTCTTTATGATTTTTTAAAATGTGCGCAAATTTATTCTGCTAATGGACCGACAATCTCAGAGGTTGTTAATAGGAATCAAGGGGAACAAAAATTGTGTAATGGAATATGGCGTCGCAAACCACGTTGAAAGGGTGAAAATCGCGAAAAACGCATGCAGGCTCTGAGTCCAGAGGAGACGAAAAGTGGATGTCAGTTGATCGCTGAATGCGTTCATGGGTTCGCTCATCATATCTGACGTCGCGAAACTAATGTGCAGGGGTAGGATCACGCGCTGCGGACGACGTGAATTAGCGCTATTGCGGTAGTAAGCACGTGTAGCAGTTTCAATGAGTATCGTGATAGATGACTACACGAACGAGGAATACGCTGATATGCATCTGATTTACGGTCGAGCAGATGGCAATGTCGTTTATGTCACGACTGTGGACACACCGGAGGAGATTATAGCGCGGATTGTCGTCGCTGCGGCAGACATCAAAAGCACACCTGGTATCTTTGAGCGCGTCCAGGAATCGTTTCTACATCGTTGTAGACTGTGCAATGACGTCAGCGACAGCACTTCCAAACTTCCAACAACTCTTGTAATAATTAATCAAATAAATCTCTTTTCGTAGCTATTATTGTACTTTTTGTCGTTCCAGCGTGACGTCGAAACCTGCATGCGATTTTTCACGATTTTCACCCGCTCAACGTGGTTTACGACACCATGTTCCATTGTAATTTTTACTCCTCTTGATGTCTACTAACAAACCTAGGGTTTGTCGGTTCGGTTCATTAAAAGAACACCCTCTGCAATTACCGCAGTTAGGGTGACAGAACGACGGAACTTTAGTCATAGGAACACACTGTATTTAGATATGTAGATAACAAAAAAATCCACAATTCAAAAACCGTACTACCAAGAATTGCAAATCTCAGCTTATTCTCGTTATATCCGTAATTTTTTATAGTAAAAATTACATTGCAGTGAATAAGAGAAATACAATGAAAAATAAATTTTATACCATTAAAAGATAATTCGAATATGTTGTAGACAAATAGTTTTGCTTTTATGACGAACAGTTTGTATGATTTATTTTATATCCCGTACGTAACCTAGGAAACATAATTGATAGTAACTAGATATAAAAGAACAATATATTTCATAAGAGAACTCTGGGAAACGCTGTCGAAATATGTTAGGAGTGAATTTAAAATGAGATTTTGTTTCTATTTATAGAAGAGTATATTCACTAAGAAATAAATAAGTATATCAAACATTTTCTGATTTTATATCGATAAATTGTTTAGGTATCCATAACAACAGCATGAATAGCTCTTGTGTATGAATGACGAATTGTTATGAACATATTTAAATGAGTGAGTGAAAAATACTCGTATAACCAGGGTTACTTCCTCTCTCCTTGAATTGTCTGCAATTGGAAAAAGTAAGAAAGAAATTTTTTTGAAAGAGATGAAAGACAATTAAAAAATTTTCACGAATATAAAAATTTATTGTTCATGCGATTATATTTCATTACAATATCAGTATGTTTCGGAACATACTAAAACGAAAAATAGAAATACATAAAATGTTAATCAGATAATATAGAAATAAAACAGATGAAATAATGAACACACACACACACACACACACACACACACACACACACACACACACACTATAGAAATAATAAAATGCAAATCAAATAATGGAAGTGAAATATAAATACAATACGAGATATAAAATGCAAATCTAATAAAAGAAATGACATGCAAATTAAATAATGGAAATAAAATGTGAATCAAGTAATTTAAATGGATGAAATAATATAGAAAAAAAAATACAGATGAAATAACAGAGAAATGAAATAATCAATAATAAAGTGATAAATAAATAAATAAAGCAATATAACAATAAAATGTAAATCTAATAATATTGAAATATAAAATGTGTAAAGAGCAAATAATATAGAAATAAAGTGCCAACCGAATAATAGAAGTAAAGTGTAAATCAAAAATGATGAAAAAAATTCAAAAAGATGTGGATGTTTTTACTGAAGGTGCGTTTGTTTCCACTGTGCCATTTATAATGCGGATAAGTGAGATTTATAAAACCACTCAAAGGGTTGAGTAAGGGAATATTAAAGGAATAAGGGAACGTACAGTTAAGTAGTAGTATAGTAGACACTTCCTGTTAGGATCACGGATAATGTTATAATTTTGATATTGTTATCATTTTCGCAAACTACGGAACGTACTTATATCATAACGGGGGAAAATTTTCTTTTATAATTATCGGGGGGCGGGGGTCTTCGGTTTATGTTATTGATATTTTTTTCGTCGAAAGGTTTTCCCCTTTTGCATATTTTGAAGCGAAGATAGCAAATCAAACTCATTTACCCCTATAAGTTATAGTTATTAACCTGCAAGACCATGTAGGAGGTGAAAAGGTGCCCCCCCCCTCCCTCATTGACAAAAATTTCTGTACTTAACTCACATAGTCTTCCAATCGGGCCTTGAATTCTATTTACAAACAACAAATAGCCGTTATGAATACGTGTAGCGCTGCTTCTACAATGAATTTCCTTTAGTGAAGGAATGAGTGAAAAAGCCTCTTCAGTTCATGGTCAGTTTCTCTCAACTGACCACGTTAACAGTTTCTCGGCCGAAAGACTTCAGGAAGAATCTATGGAATATACCGTACATTAAAATGTATCGGGATTCGCGTAATACACATTAAAAAGTTTTATTTCAACTCCTCACAACTTAAAAAATAGCAGGTTTTAACATTTTTCAAACCAGTTATGTGGGAAGGAAGAAAAGGAGCCGTTCCGCTTTAATCCGTCCCGTTAGACCAAACGGGTCACATGGGCATCCTACTAACAACCAGAAGTTTTTCTGTTGGTTTTCATGTTTTTGCTCGATCAAATTCCATATTGAGTGGATATGCAAATGTAAGTACCGCGTCGGATGACGTAGTGAGATTGTATAAAAAGGATTATGTGAACTCCGATCAGATGGTGTGGTGATGAAGACGGAGACCGATACGGGTACGATCAGATTGATAAGGTTTTTGAGCTTAAGGATTTGAAATAAATAGATGTGTTAGTATGAAAAAATTCGTGTCTTTATTTGAATTGAATTTTTTTTAACAAGGTTATGGGCCCGAGCACCCAAATCCTAAAAGCTCTAGTTTAATCGTAAATGTTATAGCTAGCGAAGTTTTCCTAGATATTGATGAATTATGGCTGAAAGTTGCTCAGATCGATTTGTTTTTCCCAAGTTGAACGAGTTCAATTATTCAACATGGAAAATGGACATGAAAGTTATCCTGATGGATCGCAATTGTTGGGACTTTGTGGTGGGCACAGCTCAAGAATATCCTGACGATGCTCCGGAACGAGACAAAAGAGACTTTGCTTGGCGTAAGCAACGGTGTTACACCACAATTTATCAAGGTGTGGAGCGAAAATTTCTTCCTCTGATAAGCAACACTAATGATGGAAAAGAAGCTTGGCAAGTTTTGAAGGAAAATTTCGAACCGACATCCAGAGCCAGACTAGCATGTTTAATCGACGAATTTTTCGAGCTGAAATTTGATTCAGAGAATGAGACGATTGGCATATTTTGCAAACGAGTTGCCGAGAAACGACTTGAAGTCAACGATGCGGGATTCAAGATCCCAGAAATTTTGTGCTGTTTCCAGTTGATCCGACGTCTACCACAAGAGTACGATAATTTAGTACAAATCCTATAGCGTTTAGCGGACGACGAATTCTCTTTCTTGAACGTCGAGAAACAACTAATTAGTGAAGCTGGTAGAATCCAACTAAAAGAGAAAGACTCTAACGCAACAGCAATCGACTGTGCATATGCAATGAAATCAACAAAACGTAATCGGGCTAAATCGAGTCGCCGTTCTCAAATCGACAGCAGTGGATGCGTGTTGGTCAAACCAAACGAACAATCTAGGCCTTCAACCACCTACGATCATCTTATGGGGCCGTTGAAATTTTGCACGTACTGTAAAGGGACTAATCACAAGGTGGATCGATGCTTCAAAAAGAAAAAAAGTGACAGTGATCATCGAAAGAATACTCAAACTATGTTTTGTGATAGTGGAATCACCGATCAAGAACAATCCTTCTCATCGACAAGAAAGATGGAAGAATTCCTGATTGACACAGCAGCGACTTCACACTTTTGTAATCAACGATCATGGTTCAAGAACTTTAGAGAACTGCCATCATCGGAAGCGCTTGTAGCTGACAAGGACTATACGTCCAAGATCCTTGGGGTAGGTGATATTGATTTTGCTATTAAAGATGTAAAAGGTGACGTTAACGTAACTCTCACGGATGTATTGTATGTACCAAATATGAGGAGAAACTTACTAAGCGGAGCTAAAATAGACTTGGGCGGAAACAAAATTATTTGGAAAAATAACAAAATGCTTGTATATAACAAATGGTCGAATTATTTCTTTACTGTTTTTCGTAAAGGTTTGTTATATGTGTTATATGGTTATCCAAAAATTAATGAGGGGAATGATATTGAAGCACATGGCTTAGATTCTGACTGTGTGCATAAGAGGTTTTGTCACATAAATGTTCCTGTAATTAAAAATATGAGTTTAAATAATAGCGTAAAAGGTCTAGAAAATGTGAAATTCAAAAACGCTAATTGCATAACTTGTAATATCGCTAAGTCTAAGCGAGTATGTCTGACTAAAAACTATGAATATGCCAGAAATACAAAATGTGTTCTCGAAAGAATCCACATGGATTTATGGGGGGCCTGCTCCCGTGAAATCGTTAAATGGAGGTAAATATTTTTTGTCAATCATTGACGACTATTCAAGAAAAGTTGATGTATTTATCTTAAAAAACAAAGATGAGGTGTTTGAATATTTCAAACAATATTTGTCTAAAGCTGAAAGAGAAACTGGTAAAAGGTTGAAGTCTGTCAAAACCGATAATGGGTTAGAATTCATTCACAAGACGTTTGAAAATTTTCTAAGAGACTTGGGAATAGGAATTGAAAGAAGCACAATTTTTACTCCAGAACAAAATGGCGTAGCGGAGAAGTTCAATGGCACAT
Organism: Pholcus phalangioides; assembly: GCF_987345545.1. Classification (NCBI taxonomy): domain Eukaryota; kingdom Metazoa; phylum Arthropoda; class Arachnida; order Araneae; family Pholcidae; genus Pholcus; species Pholcus phalangioides. Next base: position 93,250,493 of record NW_028301608.1, on the reverse strand, counting down.
CGATGGACGCTGTACGAGCTATGCTACATGACAGTAAACTAAAACCATCATTTTGGGCTGAAGCTTTACTAACCTATGTTCACGTCAAGAACAGGTGTATACACAAACTCACTAAAGGGTTAACGCCTATACAAATTTGGACTGGTCATAAACCATCTGTCTGGCATTTTCGAAGTTTTGGATCTTTGGCTTTCGTGCATGTTCCAAAAGCTTACAGAAATAGCTTTCAAGCTAAAGCGAAAGTTGGAATTTTCTTGGGATACGCTAACCAAAGAAAAGGATACCGAATTTGGATTCCTAAAGAGCGTAAAGTTGTTGAAAGTATTCATGTAAAAATTGATGATTCAAAAATTGGTGTTATTTCACTGTTCGGTCATGAAAATAAGTTTGAATATGGTTCTTATGAGCTAGACAAAAATGTTAGACAATTTTGAAGATTCGGAGAAAAAATCTATTGACGTATCAAATTGGATAAGGGAAGAAAACCCCAGAACTACAAGTTCACGTGTAGATGTGCATTATTTCCCTACATCCAAACGATCGGAAAGACTTAGAAATTTGAATGATGTCAAAAAATATTGCGAGAAAAATAATTTGAAGTTTGATCCAGATCAATTCAATTTTAAACCAGTTGTGAAAACTGCAAGTGAAAAAGTGGAATCTGATGAAAGTGCGGATTTTGTGGATATTTTTCAATGTGAAGCTTACAACGTTGAAATTCCGAAAACATTCGAGGAAACGCAAAATTCACAGTTCAAGGAAAAATGGGATCAAGCTATGGATGATGAAATTGAGATCATGAACGATCGACAAGTTTGGGATCTTGTTGAACCACCTCCAAATGCGAAAATATTAGGCTGCCGGTGGATATACAATATCAAACGAGATGACAAAAATAACATCAAGAGATTCAAAGCAAGATTAGTGGCTCAGGGTTTCAATCAGAAACGAGGTATTGATTTTTCCGATGTTTTTTCCCCAGTTGTAAATTTCGATATAATCAAATATTTGTTTGTTATATTAGTTAGCTTATTGAATTGGTGTCATTTTGAAATTGACGTTAAATCGGCTTACTTGTATGGTAATCTTGATGAAACTGTATATGAGACAATCCGTTGGTTATATTTCTGAAAAATATAAAAATTATGTGTGCCTACTAAAAAAGGCTATATATGGTTTACACCAGAGCGGATGTCAATGGAACTTTGAATTAGACAAAATATTACTAAACCTGGGATATTATAAATGTAAATGGTGTGATTGTGTTTATAAATTGAACAAAGTAATTTTGATTGTATATGTTGATGATATTGTAATATTTGGTAAAACTGAAAAAGATGCAAAAATCGAGATCAATAGAATTAAAGACGTATTAGATATAACTGAATTAGGGCCAGTAAAATATTTACTTGGCGTAAATTTTGAAAAAATTGGTGATTCAATGTATTTACATCAGGAAACTTATATTGATAAATTGATTTCTAGATTTAAAAATTTACCGAAACGAAATGTACAATTACCTTTAAAAGTTGGATTTAAATTACCGGATAGAGCGAATGAAATTTGTGAAAATGACTTGATGCGTGAAATACCCTATAGATCATTAATAGGATGTTTGTCACTTATAGCAAGTCGTTCGAAACTCGACATTTCATACGTAGTTAATACTATGGCACAATTTTGTAATGGGTACACGTATCACCATTGGACTGTTTTAGTTGATGTATTGAATTATATGTTTGAGATTAAGCATTATAAGATAAATTTGTCTAATGTAAAGAATTTTTTATTGAAAGCATATTCTGATGCAAATTGGGGATGTAATCTTAGTGAAAGACATTCAACTAGTGGATATTTGATTATGCTCGGAGAAATCCCGGTATCATGGAAATCGCAGAAGCAAAAATGCATTGCATTGAGTTCCATGGAATCGGAATTTGTAGCTTTAACTGAATGTTCGAAGGAATTAATATGGTATTCTAGGATACTTAAAGAAATGAATGTTCTTGAAAATGAAAATGCTGTATTGTATTGTGATAACCAAGCGGCTATTCATTTTGCTAAAAATAATGTTGAAAATAATAAGACCAAGCATATAGACATTAAGTACAAGTTTGTACGTAAATTGTTGAATGATAACTTATTTCAATTGAAGTATGTAAGTACGAAAGATAATTTTGCAAATTTTTTAACTAAGCCTCTTGTCAAGGAGAAATTTAAAAAAAATTGGACTTTTCAATTATTCTTTGATTCGATCAATGGGGCCGATTGTTGGTTTTCATGTTTTTGCTCGATCAAATTCCATATTGAGTGGATATGCAAATGTAAGTACCGCGTCGGATGACGTAGTGAGATTGTATAAAAAAGATTATGTGAACTCCGATCAGATGGTGTGGTGATGAAGACGGAGACCGATACGGGTACGATCAGATTGATAAGGTTTTTGAGCTTAAGGATTTGAAATAAATAGATGTGTTAGTATGAAAAAATTCGTGTCTTTATTTGAATTGAATTTTTTTTTAACATTTTCGGATAAAGTTATCTCAACCGGTTATTTTTATCAAAACCATCGAGTCGCAATGTGATATGTACAGTATCCAGAGCTGAATTGCGCCTGTAATCAGTTGATTGGTTAAGGAAACAGATATTTTCCTGGATATTGTGTTGAGTGGAACTCGGACAAAAAACTCATCTGGTCACTGAAGGGACTCAAACCAGCACCTCCTAAAGATAGATCTATCTCTAGGAGGTGCTGCTCAAACTAGGCCCCACTTGAAACCCGGGTAAGCATGCCACCATCTACACCTGTTGTATGGTTACACTGCAATATTATGTATATTGCAAAATAAACAAACTTAGGGCTCAGTTGTACCGCTGTTGTGGCTTGATGCTTTTATGCACTAACTAGAGTTTGGAATGTCTTTCCAGTTCAATACCTGATAATGTATTTGTATCATTTTGATATCGTAGCATTATCTAAATGATATTTATCTTATATATCATACATTTATGTTACGACATTTATCTTAATCGATATCTGACCGCTAATCCAATTCATGACCAAATTACACAATTTTTTTTATATTTGATAACTGAGTCACAACGGGTTATGGTGGGCGGGAATTGTCCTGATTGGACAAGTGTCACAAGTGGAGTCCCTCAAGGAAGTGTCCTTGGCCCCCCATACTTTTTCACTTTCTATCGATAAACTCGATCGGGGTAACGAAGGGATTGTTAACATATTCGCAGATGGCGTGAAGCTAATGGGGGTAGTCGGGAATTAAAGCGATAGGGAGTTACTTCGGACAGTTTAAACAGGATTCCAGCACGGGCCAATGAATGGAGAATGACGTTTAGCGTTGAGAATAAGAGTAATAAGAGTAATGCAACACACACACGTCCTACCTCTGCACGAAAACTTTTTTTAATTCAGAAATTGTAAGAATTTTGAATAAAACTGTAATATGTATCATGAATTACGATATTTTTATAATGCATGGCCATTTCCATAGATCGTTTGTGAAAGTCTTACGGCCGAGCAACTGTGAATGCAGTCAGTTGAAAGAAATCGACCATGAACTGAAGAAAAAAAGGACATTTTCTTTTATCTTACATATGGCGTCACTATAGGAGAGAATTCGCAAAAGCAGCGCCACACGCACATCAATCATAGCGGCTCTTACGGCTGAACTTTTTGTGAAAAACAGACTTCTGACCTCCTACATAATCTTGTAGGAGGTCAGAAGAGGATTGCCGCCTGGCAGTCCAGTGGTTAGGGAGCTAGCTTCTGACTGTGCAGGTCTGGGTTCGAATCCCGGGTCGGGCATGGATGTTTACTAACACTAACAAATTCCCTGGACAGATCGTAACGATCTCTTGGGAATACGTGCTGATCACGTTATTAAAAAAAAAACAAGTCTGAAAATGACTTTAGCTTCAAAATATGTAAAAAGAAAACTTCCGCCGTCGAAAAAAAAATATAACATAAGCCGAAGTCCTGATAACTGTAAACGAATTCCCCCCCCCCCCCATGTTATGATATTGGTCTGTTCCGTTCCTAGCAAAAGTAATAACAATGTCCGAAGAATAACTTTATCCAGGATCCTAATAAGCCGCGTCAATTGTATAATCAAAATATTTATAGTAACATTTTTATGATAAAATTAATTTTGAAAACATTTTACTTTATTTAACAAGGTGTACAATTTTGGGTTCTCATGCTTTCCTATGGGCAAAATCTCCTTCGTTTAAGGAACATTTACAATTTTTTGATTCACTTTAGGCACTCAATTTCTTTTGTCAAATACTATGGGTACTTTTATAAAATTTAACGAGAGCATTTAGGATTTTAATTGTTGGTAATTTTTTCTCTCGAATATCAACTTCAACATCATGCAAAGATTTCAAAATTCAGTAAAATGTACCCAAATTTTATGCCATAAAATTTCTTTTAAATAATTTCATAAGAAGTCCTCTCGTTAAAATATGTAACACCTTAGTGTTGACACACACAAAAGTAGAGTTTAATACACACATAAAGTAAAGTGAAACACACCAAACATTACTACTCACAAACTTTGAAGACATTTGAACAAGTGGTGTTTGAAAAAATTGTTTCTTATCTGACAAAAAAACTTAGTTGTGTGAAAAAAGCATTCTAATTGAAAACATGTTATTTGTAAAATATTGTATGTGGCTTCATCATTTTAGAACAAACCCTAGATATAAATAACTTTCAACCTAATTTTGTACATTCAAATACATTGGTAAGGTGCTATTTCGGCGATTTTCAATCCACATTATACGGAATCATAGAAATCAATTTAACTACAGGAATTCCATTATCCAATAATACTCTACCCGGAACGGCATCGGCGACTGAAATTCCTTCGAAATTCGACTCTACTGAATTAACTCTAATTCGACAAAAAGAAGCAACAGCCATTGTTAAAATTCACGCGGGTGGAAGAAGGATTTCAGTCAAATGCAATGCTATTTGTCTCGCGAAGCTAATCCGGGTCTATTCAATGGAATCAGATTTCACGGCCGAGATCGGAAGAGCATAAAAAGACACATGAACAAAGGATCAAAACTCTACCCACAGACGAACGAAGCAGAAACTGAACACACACACACAAGAAAAAAGAAGAAAAGAAAGGTGGAATAGATGAAGTAAATTGAATTATAATTGCTTTTCTCTTGAAAGTCTCAAACTTTTTTTCCTCTTCTCTTCCGAGACAATCCAATAACTTATCGGATGAATTGATCCGAAAAGAAGAGGAAAGAGATATGCAAAAGGATGATACTTAAACGCTCTGCCTTAAGTTCTTCGAGTTGAAAAGAAATTTCTTGTAATTTTCTTCAAGATTTTTTGAATTTGGATTTTCTATCAGGATAGTTTTTTAGATGGAGAAAGAAAATAATAAAATAATATGCCATTCGGTTCATGAAAGGAATCAGTTCGATGAAAAATGTAATAAAATGCATAAACTAATCATCGATATTAATTTTTATCTGTTTGCTAAGTTCAAAAAAGGTATTTTTACAGGGTAGACGAGAAGTATTGGACACAGTTTAAAAACTTATAAAGAAAATCAATTAATCAATCTATATAAAAAGGTGTGGTTTGCATTAAAATATTTATCATACATTAGAGTTTTTTTGGATAGTTTAAAAAAAAAATTCAAATTTCAGTCACAGTTGGAGCTATGAACTAGAAAAACTCGACGTAACGCATAAGAGGCTACATAAACAGTGCATGGTTAATGTTTATGACGATTCGCGTTGCATAAACACTTGGGTATTACGCATAATCACTGGTAAATTGATAATTTTTTTTAGTTATTAAATTTACCAACGGCGCTTGGGTACTATGCATAATCGCCGGTGAAACTGATAAATTTAGGGGAATTTTCAAATTTACAAACGACGCTTGGGTACTATGCATAATTGCTGTTAAAAGTGACAAATTTAGTGAAATTTATCAAAGTTATTGAAATTCTTGGCGATTATGCATTACAACCGCATTTATCGCATTTACCGTAACATATATAGTGCATTTTTAATTTTATTTCATGAATTTTTAGTTTTAGAAATTAACTTTTATATTTTGTAATATTTGTAACTCGTAACTTTTAACACAATATCAAGAAATCAACGAGTTTTTATGTTAAAGAAAAATAGAACATTCTAAAAAAATTGAAGAAAAGTATTTTACACTTCCGTGAATACTTGGCAAAAAAAAAAAATCCTATTTTCTTACGTGGAAATAAGAATGAAAATCTAAGTCTGAAGACGAAGGTAATTTGCATGTACACGAGAGAGAATGATAGCCCTCTTTTTCTTTGTAGAATGTGAATAATCTAGAACGTTTTAAATATTCATTAAAGGCAAAACCTAATAAAAAATGCAATATTTCATTCTGAGAACACAAGAAAGAGAGAGGGAGGCAGAAAAATAGACAAAATGAAGACAATTTCCTTCCATTTAGCTTGTCTGTGTAGATGCATAATATTATTATTTGTCTTGTATTTTGAAGGACAAAAGAAATTATATTCTTTGCCATGGGAATAAAATATTTCGCATAAAAACAACATGGTGATCGATGAAAGAACAGACTCCTATCCATTATATACTCTAATATACAATATAATAAAAGATTATTATATTTTTATTCAATAGATAGAGAATTTCCATCTTTTAAATGGGAAGACTTAAAACACATATGTTTCTGAGGATAAAGTGCATTAGTTAGGCTTAGTTTAGGATTTGCTCGACTCTATAATTCATTTCACGTATGGTAGAATAAATTTTTTCCATCATAATTCCCCCATTTATGATTGTTCGATTCTAATCCCGGTATTAAATTATTTTTATTTTTAATTTCAGAAAATGTTTACTTTATTTGTGGTAGTCCAAGATTACGGTATCATGGACTAAATATTAATATCAAATAAGGATAATGTCCTTTTTTTAACGCAGCCGTTCCCAATCTAAATTGTTTAAATAAATTACTTGAAAATAAAAGTTTTAATTGAATTAACGCGTAAAAGCACCACTCCAACGTTCATAGACTGCAGTTGTAATATTGCTATGATTTGATAAAAATTGCACTTGTGGCGACATCTTTTGATAGGAGTATGAACTTGTTTTAGTCCTTTAGGAGTCCTTTCTTTCTTACCGAGCACGCCTCAGGTCTATCAACATTTATGGGCGATTTACTACCTAATGAGTTGTGCCGGAAGTGTAACCGTGTGTGTACCTAACAGTCTGAGTACATATGTAGTATTGTGTTTAATTTTTCAGTGCTGCCATCTATATTTCAGAAGGAAAGTGAGTGATGTTTTCTGATTGAATTACATTTGTACTGTTTGTAGATCTGTTGCTCTCTGTGGCGAGATTTTTTAAAGGGGAGATCGGCTCACATTCGCGCTCTGGAGTTGGGAACCACAGAAAACCAACTTCAGCCGACCACCACTATGGCGACGGTGGGGTTCGAACCCGGGACCTCGCGATGCGACCGAGGTATGGGGGTCGAGTCCGTCACTATGACCACTCGACCACCATAGCGGCTTTAGGAGTCCTATAATGCCTTATTTTTTAACGCAGTAGTTCTCAACCGGGGGTACCTGTATAACGCCCAAATGGTAGAGTTATAAAAAAAAGTTATAATGCTCCGTTGAAAAAAAATTATTTCTCATTATTATGGCAATTTTGTTAAATATAAAAATCTAAACTTCTCGAATACGAAATATGCATAACTTTGACGTAATCACTATGTTAGGACCACGCATATACAGATCCAAAACTTTCCGACCTGCGCCAATACGTTAGACATTCTATGGGGCATGGAGCATGGTCATTCAACGTAGTATGTAGAATCTGGTCAACTGAAAGAAACTACTATTACTAAACCACACATGTACTTCGTCCATATTCCTCTGTGGAATTCCTAACGAATTGGTACATGTTGGGATGTGCATGTCTGTGTTATGAACCTAACGTGAAGCTTGTTTCTGTGTAATGCTTGTTATAGTGTTGCCATCTACCACATATTTTTTGAACTACGAGTGAAGTGCAATGTTTGAAGATTTTATCATTGTAGGCCTGTTGCTGTCTGCGGCGAGACGTTTTAATGGGGAGATCGGCTTGCATTCGCATCTCGAAGTTGGGAAACACTGAAAGAAACTGATGAAGAGGCGAAGGAAAGGAATTTTTTCCTTTTCACACATTTGTCTTTTTCACGCGTTCAAGGAAAGCCATAGTAAAAGGAGCTCCACATGTACATGGGTCAGAGCGAATATTACGTACTGATTACGATATTAAGTACGGAAATGTTTGTCAACAAGAAAGGAAATGAGAGCACATTCTAGCCCCCCCCCCCACAGCCTTGCAGCCTGATAACGATGACTTACAGGGGAAAAATAAGTTTTATTAAACTTTAGCTTCAGAATGGACAAAAAAACTTTCAGCAGAAAGAAACCGATAACATTATTCGTATTCCCGGTAACTACAAACGAATTTTTCCCTATGTAATGATATTGGTCTCTTCCGCTCTTTGCAAAAGTGATAACAATACCCAAATGGTAACATTATCCGTGATTTTATTAAGCGGCGTATACTGGATTAACTTTGATGTGGGAATATTATATTCTGATTATGCGTGAATTTTATGTTCTGAACCTGCCATTCATGAATGAATAAAGGAATAAATAAATAAACTGCTTTGAATAGAAATATGGTAAAATATTATTATCATCTCTAGACTTATCAAAGAAACATTTCTGCAAAATAATCGAATTTTTCCCTTATGTTACCAAATATATATAAAAAAAAAATTGCAAGTGAGATTATTTTTAAATCTGTATATTTTTACTGAATTTTTTATTCATTTTTTTCTTCATTTTCACATTCAATCGCCCTGAAGGTGGAAATCCAATCGAAATTATAACAATTCATAAAAGAACGTAAGGTTTGTTTCCCAGTGTTTTCTTTACGTTGTTTCAGCAGAACAAAATAAACAAAAACTTTATTTTTTCCCCATGTGAAAAAGCGTTAAAATATCCTTATTTAGCAAAAAAACAGTTTTTCCCCCCTGTCTTATTTATCGGTTGTCAAGACATTTTCTTTTTACGATTGACATCCATGTTGTCGAAAAATTGCTGATTTCTTCAAAAATCGTGTCGGATTTCTTTGATAAGAAAACCAAAAAACGAAAATAATGTTTAGGAAAGATTTAGGATTTGGAATTCTTTGATGTAAATAACTTTAAAAGAAAATCTGTTTCTTTTCTTTAGGAATTTTTTCTTCCCTTGGTTGATATTGAATTTGTTGCAATTTAAAATTTATTGAAAGTTTATGAATACATCTATTTTTTACTTCTTGGAAAGAAATGTATTTAATAAATTGAGCGAAACTTATAGAAATTTTTTTATAAGGAAATTTTTGAGCTTTTTTCTTAAATACAAAATATTTCAATCAAGTATTACGAAGAAAAATCCAAATCTTGATAAAGATGAATAAAGTGACATTTACTTTGTCGCATCAAGGTCTAATCCAACTAATGGGACCAGATTTCCTGCCGTCCTGGGCGAAGTTTAAGTTGTCCCTGGTGAACATACATAATATAATTTGATTGTAACACTGTTCTAAAAAAAAAAAATATTTGGTGAATGTTCGCGACAATTTACATTCGGCGATTATTATTGAAATTCGTGGCCTAGGGTCGTATAATCCTCTACGGAATAAATGCTCAACCCAAGGACCGCGGACCAAACGTGATCCTCGAAGGTATTGGATGAGGCCCTCGCCCTCAAAACTTATCTGGTAATACCGTACTAAGCGGAATATTTCCAGATCAAGTGAGTGACCCCGAGAAAAAGTTCCAGAATATTTTATCCGAATTCCACGTCATTAAGTTAATTTAATTTCCACGTCATTCAAGTTACCCGCGGCACAGTTAAAGGTCCCTTAAGCTGTTCACGTCACATTTCGCACGTGACTTAAGCGCATTTCAAGATCGTTTGAGTGACCCCGCGACACAGTTTTAGAGCATTTAAGAGGCCCATGTGATGCAGTTACATACCTTTAAGTTACCCACTTCACAGCTAAAGGTAACTCAAGCGGCTTATGTAGCCCTCAACACATTTCAACATCACTTGAGTGATCCGGTACACAGTTTTAGAGCCCGTAAGCGGCCCGTGATGCAGCTTTACCTGACTTGACGTGGCGGCATACTTACAGATCACTCAAGTGGCCCGCGGCACATTTTTAAACCAATGACCTAGCGATGCCTAACCCTGCAAACCGTTTTTTATTTCGGTTATTTTTCCGGCTTTTATGCATTTTTAAAGTTTTTTTTGCTGAAATTCTTATTTTTATTTTTTTTCAAATCAAATCAATTTATTAATTACTATAAGGTTAATAAAATATTACATTTGATTAATGAAAACCACCAGTAAAACAAATCTATAAATAAATCAACATGAGTCCGTTTATCGTTTATACGGACTTTTGTGCCCACCCTGTGTATTTATATATACGGGGTGATTATAAAAAAACTATCCCGACATATGGGCCCCTAACTATCATACCATTCACAGAATCTGAATGAAATTTTGGCATAAGGTATTTTGAGGTATGCGCTCAAGAATGATATGGATAATCATTGTCACTCTAACAGTTACGGTTACAGTGAGAAAATTTCGAAAATATCAAATGGCAACACCAAGTATTTTGTATTGGAATGTGATCTCCATTGTGAAAAACCCTAAATAGCGTTCGAACGGCAACTGTAGCATGAAAATCACCGGCGGCGGATAGGCTAAAAGTGAGGACAACCAATAAGGACAGAGAAGCAGCATAAAATAAAGCATTTTATTGTGTTTCACAAATTTTCCACATGACCTTGTGGAGGACTAATCAGGCTGGGATCTCAGCCGAAGAAACGGTGTGACGAATGGAACGAACATTAATGCTCTGGTGCACGGCAAAGTCCTTTTTACTTGCCTAGCTCCGGGGTTTTTCGTGCTACAGGTGCCATTCCAACGCTATTTAGTGTTTTTCAGTATGGAGATCGCATTCCAATACAAAAAACTTGGTGTTGCTATTTGATATTTTCGAAATTTTCTCACTGTAACCGTAACTGTTAGAGTGACACTGTTGTTTTCCATATCATTCTTGAGCGCATACCTCAAAATACCTTATGCCAAAATTTCATTCAGTTTCTGTGAATGGTATGATAGTTAGGGGCCCATATGTTGGGATAGTTTTTTTTATAATCACCCTGTATATATATATATATATATATATATATATATAGAGAGAGAGAGAAAGAAAAAATAAAGTTAATTCCTTGTTGTGTCATTTTTTTGCGATAGCTGCTAAAATTTTACATGCTCAGAAATTTGTAAAATCGCACCTTATAGAGCTGATTTGAATTGAAAATCAAAGTAAAATCTATTCATTATTGCTAGGCAAGATTTTATTTGTTTATAGATAACATTACAGTCAAAGCAAACTGTAGTTTACCATTAATTAACCACTTTATATAATTAAAAACTCCACTCAAATTAATAAAATTGCTATTGTGATGCATTTTTTAATTAAAAATATGCCAACAGCCAATTAAAATATGCCATCCCGAATTCACATCCGTTTTTGTTAAAAAAGAGTTCCATACGAAAAGGGTGAACCATAGAGGGGTAAATATCGGATGTCCTGGTTTTGTCTTATTGAAATATGTTTATTCATAATTATCGGAAGGGGGGGGGGGAGAAAGGCAATTCAGGAATCGATAAAAATTCAGAATTAATGATAAAATAATTAATTCTACATTTGATGAAAATCAAGAATTAATGGTATAAATAAAATGTCAGATTTGCTGAAAATTCAGCACAAACGGAGAGAAAATTTCCATAACTGGTGAAAAATGAGAATCAATGGGAAAAAAGAATTTCAGAAATGATGAAAATTAAGAATCGATGAAAATTAATAACTCCTCAACTGATGAAAATACAGAATTAATGCGAGAAATAATTTAACCCTTTATAAACGCCATTTTGAAAAATTAGTATAAGAAGAAAACTGCAATTAATTGAAATAAAAGTATAAATGAAATGGTAATAATAAATAATTATCATGTAAATCATTCGATAGGTTATTTTAGTTCTAATTAATGACAAAAAAAGAACAATGTTTTTGAAACAACTGGTTAGCTCGAAACAAATTTTCTAACCTAGTACATTCAACTACCGTCAGGATGTAAAGGGTTAAGAACCGTGTGGTCAGACTCCAATAATTCACCATGAGTGCGGGGCCCGGTGGGACCGTGCCTGTCGCATACACCTAGGGTGACTCGTAAGTAACATCTTTTCTGGTTATTCAAAATAAAAAAACGACATATTTTTACGCAACATTGTTATTACTTTTTTCCTGTTTTTTCTCAAAAAATTTCTAGGTACATTTCAGTACATAAAAAACCCCTCCAAAAACTAGGGACTATTCTTTATAGAAGAACAAGAAGAAAGTCTATCCCTAAAGTTGTTTAAATCATTGTCTACTGTCAAGTTGAACTTCTCTTTCTTATTCGGAGTAGATAAGATATGAATCGTAAAATACGATCACGAATGCTAGAAAGATGTCTTACGATTTACCTTCAGGGTAATGTTATTGAAGGCAATTTTCTTTTCCTGGAGAGAGAAGGGAACGGTTTTGAATTCCTGATGAGGATCCTAACCACAAATCATTCTTGAATAGAACGCGGAAAAAGTTTTCTCATCGTAACCAAAATTTACTCCCATTTTTATTTCCCGCAGTAAAATAGCGGGCCATAGAAAATAGTAGAAACAAAAAAAAAAACCAAAAAACAAAAGGAAATACTTTGAAATACACGCGTTTTTAAGGGGTCACATACCTTTTAACATAGGAAAAAGTTAAGAGGTATGAAAGTACTATTTAACCATTGATTTATTATAACTTTTTACATATATTTTTGATTAAATATGCTATCCTATGCTTGTATAAAATTTCAAATATCTCTAATACTCAATTTTTTAGATATGTTAAAACATACATTAAAAACAGGTTGCACCCATGATACAATGACATGACATCAATGTAACCATACAATATTGAATGTATGGTTACATTGATGTGAATGATTTAAATTAAAATAAAGAAAAGTTTAGTTCATTTTTCATAAAATGAACTAAAAGATTTCAGATTCATTCACTTGAAAGAAAATTTGTCAATATTGGTTCATGACAGCTAAGACTTCTGGCGTTGATTTCGGGCTGTGGGTGAAACATGAATTCACCACTGCACATCAGAGTAAAAACGACAGTCAAAGCTGTGGATGGACCGAGGTGAAACGGCATGAAATAAAGCAAAGGCCGCAATCTGCTGGAAAAGTGATGAATTTTTTTTAAGAATTTTCAAAACAATGTCGACATAGACTAAGTCCCGACGGGTCAGACAATTATGAAAGAATATTACGCCATACTTCTGGGAAATTCGAAAAAAGAGCTACAAGCAAAACGGCCAACATTAGAACGCAAATGCAGCCGAGCTGTCCCAAATTGTTTGCACAATTTGGGACAGTCTGTATAGGGAATGAAATATAGTTAATTAATGGAATGTCTCTCTCCCATGATTGAACGGTTAGCTTATCAAGGAATTTTATCCATTTATGATTTTTCGTCCTTCCAATGGCTACGAAGAAAGCAGAAGTTATAGGCGAGCCAAAACATCCAATTTACTGAGATAATTTATCTTCGTTACATTGTTTCAAAGCAATTAACGCTCGTTCCAACGACATCAACACGTTATCTTTTCCTGCAGGAAATGAATCTGATAATACGAGAATTAATGATTTCAATATGTACTCGTGTGTTAATAACACTAGCGGAGAATTATGGGAGGAATATCGGAAATTACATAGCCTAGTAAAAACATTGAGATTTTTTCCCAGAGAGAGAGATTGCAGTATTTCAACATATTTTAGGAACTTGTTAACATTCTTGAAAGAGAAAAGTTATATTTTAACCTTCGTTAGTTAAGATTATACCCGGTACAAGGCTGGAGTATGGAAATAAAATATTATACTCTCACGGAAGAAGTAGATTTCTTGAATGCGTAATGTGTTAATGTATTTTGTTCTTAATGTTCGACAATTTGCAAAAAAAAAAGAATTGGAGATGTGTAAAGCATTGTATTGGCAAAGCATGGCAAATAAACCCAAAAATATGTATACAAAATGTAAAATAAATCAATTGTTGAATAGTATTTTAATGACATTAAACTACTAGAGCATAGTTTTTAAAGACTTTTGGAAATATATTAAAAGGTATGAAATATATCCCTTAAACATAACCTCTTTGACAATCACCTGTACTTTTAAGGTTTGTTGAATGCCTACACACTGCCAAAATTTACGAAGGAACTGCAGCAACTGCATTATTCGATATTGCAATATCTGTTGACAAAATTTGGCAGTACAACACTGCTCAATATGATTCTTTCAAAAAGATATTTCAGTAATTTTTGGATATTGGGGATACTTATTATGAATCTGGCATTGGTTTTGTCAAATTGGCTACAGTTTTTAGGATAAAGTGAAAATTTCAATTAGGATAAATTTCAATAGTAATACCATAAGAGAACAACATACAAATCACATTGAAACTGTGCGTCATAAATAAATACAGCAAATCATTGGAAAAGATATTTCAATCATTTCGGGGCGGCGTTTCTAGCATTGGTTTCGCCAAATTGGTTCTAGCTTTTGCGATGATGCATACTCTCAACGATGTGGTTTGCGTGCTCCTTATGTGTTACCATTGAAATATAATATAATTTTCACTTTACCTAAAAAACTAGAGCTAATCCGACAAAAGCAATGCCAGATTCGTAATGAGCAGCTCCAACATACCCTAAAACCATTAAAATTTACTTAAGAACATAATTTATTTTTGTTGAGCAGTGTAATTAGTTAGCATCAATTATCATCAATGCATGATATCCATTAGTTCCTGTGGAGGTGGCTGGTAACTCCTGGCGGAAAGGGCCAAGGGGCTCCATTGCCATCATCCCTATTCCCTCTTACCAATCATGGCTTCAATGAACTACTGCACTTAATTGTAGAGCGATGATGGAGGGGGGTATGAGATGTTGAAGACTCATCTACGGCACCCCTATATACGAGTGAAGGTTCATGTAAGGTTCATATTACCTGTATAGAATCATATTCATATTAGGGAGATTTTCGTTTTCAGTCGTACTCGTTTTGTATCGGATTTTTACTGTACTAATTTTTTAAATATTTTACTGTAAATTTTTTGATCAACCTTAATATTTTCATTTCATTTCAATATGGTACCCATATTGAAATGAAATGAAAATATCGATGCTTTTTCATATAATGTTTTCATATATGGTAAATAAAACTAACAAGTATTTCTTTTAAGAGAAACACAAACTCAACAATGACAACTCGCCATGAAGAAAGAATGATCTAATGTTAAGTATGTAAATGCTATGTAAGAGGCTACGGGAAAGATATGCATGGATTATAAAGAAATATTCAGATTATTTGCATGCGAATCGTAGCAGCAACACTTGACTTATAAAAAAAAATCTATATGAAATATTTTCGAGGAAAATAGTGGATTGAAAAAAGTAAAATAAAGATTCTTGAATATATTTTCAGCTAGTAAATCCTACGTATATCTGAACATCTTCAAACATACGTGAAAAATCTTCAAACTTCAGAATCACGAAAGCTCTAATTTTTTTTTCCTTGAAAACTGGAATTCAACGAGTATAAGACGGAAAAAAATATCGTAGAAGTAACGGAAGTTGGAACGCTGGAAAAGCTTTACATCCCCGTGGAAACCGTATTTTATGATGTAAAAAAAATATATGAACACTAAGGGAATGAAAAAAAAACTAGAATTACCCCTGAGGACACATTTCTTACGAAAAAATATGGAAATTATTACGAACATCTACTTTATTCAGTCTAAACTGCACTCTTTTATGTTTCTCAAGATGGAATTACTCTTCTCTTTAACCAGACGAACATAAAAAATGACTTTGAATCGGGTGAGTCATGTACTTTTTAAGAAAAATAAAATATATGTAAATATGCATTAGAGGATTTTTTTGCCCAAAATGCGTTTCTTATTAATAAATGATGAGCAAATTCTTGCAGACGTGTTGCCAACTTCTATTACCTGTCGCTACATGTCATTTAAAAACCATTGTCATCGTTATCCGTTGGAAATGAAAATAGTGTTATCAAGTGTCTCCGTACTAGCTGTCCCAAATTGTTTGCACAGTAGATAGATATCTGAGCAACTGGTTGACTTTATAATCATATTTGCAATTTAAAACAAGTTTTCAAATGATATGCAGTTACTTAAAATGCCAAAATTTATTCGAAAAGTACTCAAAGAGGCATATTACTGCTTTAAATATGAAAATTTGGAGAATAAACAAAACTGGATGTATATTCCGGAATCTCCTAGGTCCAGAGGAGTCTGGATTTGAGAGGTACTACTGTACTTAGAGAAGGTTTTTCAATGTCCCATAAAGGACGCCCTGATTTTAAAATTAAATAACTCAGAAACGATGATCGATAGAAAAATAAGACAACTTGTGTGTATATTAAGAAGACACCAACGAATAAGGCAAATACACGAAAATAAAAAGTTCTAATGCATTTCAACACCAATGAGTGCCGTCTTCAGAGGAAAATTTAACCACTATTCACACACGCTGACCGAGTTTCCCACTTGGGTTGAATACCAAATCTAAACGCTCGGTTGCTCAGCGGAAGAAGTACGTCTGTTCACTTCAAACGTCGTGGTTAGAATGAAGCTGCGAGAGTGCGTGAGATACTAATGCAGCGTCCTGATTGGACACTTGCGAAATAGTGCTATCCGATTGGTCTATTCGAATTTTCTTATAATTCCCGCTCGAAATGAATTTAAGCCATGGTGTTGCTATCGGGGGTGTAGATTTATATTTTTTTATTTTCGTGTATTTGTATTTGCCTTATTCGTTGGTGTCTTCTTAATATTCTTGGGCAAAGTTGATCAACTCTTCTATAGTATGTGTATTATATGGAAAACCATAAAAATCTGATACAGATGTTTCAAGAAGCTGCAAATGTGAACGACCGATGGTGCTGTACATTGTAGTCACAGTACGAAATCCGAGGAATAGGTTGCCCTTTGCAAGCAGTCGTTGCAAACAGGCCACAATCAATTCAAAACATGCAACTTTCGCAGTACAGAGATGAGACAAACCAAGAATAAAATTTTCAGTTACACTCTGTTTAGTGTCTCAACTTAAATAGGCTCTATAGCCCTGGTCTAGATCTCCCCGGCTCTACAGGCTGCACAAATCAAATCTTGAAGCTCTTCCGGTGTTGCAATATTTTTCCGGAAAAAAGTGTCCTTCAACTTTTCAGTCCGCGGGCCAGATAAGCAGTATTTCTGCAGCTCTAGGGCCACAAACTTATACATATAGTAGAACCTCCCCTAACGGACACTTCCTAATAACGGGCACCTCCCGTCAGCAGACAATTTTCTGATTCCCGGTCCCATGGAATAGGGCTTTAATGTATTTCACTCCCCGTTAGCGGACAGTAAAATCAGGCTTGAAACTCTAAATTTTTTTTCTAAACTCTAATTTATTAATTTTTTTGTCATATACCGAGAATTTATCAAATTCCACTGAGATTATGTTCAATCCCAAGCTCGTGTTGGTAAATATGATAAAACGTCAATTAATTATTTAATTAACTGAACATAACTATGGTCCAGGATGGTGAATTCGAATGGTAATGTTGGTTTTGTTTGTTGGTTACGTGTGACGAAAATCTACATTAAAAGATTGATAATTTTGTTATATATGAATGCTTCTATCTTCTTCATACTTCGATTTAATTTAATTTTTATAGCAAAATTTGTGCAGTGAGCGTATCATGTGAAGGTGAAAATAATTAATTGGTTTACTGAACAGAAGAAGATTATATGAATTTCTCCATATTTATCAAACTTTCCAACTTTATTTGGGAACTATGCATAATTGTCAGTAAAGTGATTAATAATGCTGAATTTTCAATCACACTTTTTTTTATCGAGACGACTGGTGCTTTTGCGTAATCACTGGTGTACCTTTCAAGCACACACATTTTAACATTAAAATGTATAGGGAAACACTTGCGACCGAAGTCAAGCGTCGTATAAATGTGAAAGTCGCATAAACGAGGTTCCACTATCTATCGCGGATATAGTCTGTTCAATGATTACTACTACTAAACCATACATGTACCTCGTTCATATTCCTCTGCGGAACCTATAACGAATTGGTACATGTTGGCACGTGCGTGTACGTGTAGTGGAACCTGACATGAAGTTTGTTTCTGTGTAATGCTTGTTATGTGTAGTGCTGCCATCTGCCACCAGTTTTTTCTAACCATGAGTGAATTATAATGATTGAATAATTGTATCGTTGTGGGCCTGTTGCTTTCTGTGGCGAGACTGTTCAATGATTAGTTTTTCTACTTGCACCTTTATAAAAAGGAAATCTGTCTAAAACGGAATAGTATTTCTCTATTAACGCTCCGTTTTGTACAGAAGGGTTCACTGTAATTCTTCTTTTTATGTATATAAAATTAATTTTTTGTCTGTGTTTTTCTGTGTGCGTGTGTTTTCTATACAAATCTGCAATTTTACACCGATCGTTGCCAGATTTTGTATATTCAGCAAACAGGCCTCGACTTGAACGATAGGCTACTTTAAAAGTTTTTCAGAGTAGTGCAAATGCCAGAGGTAGGAAAAAAAAACGGCCAGACAAAACGGTTCGTAAGACTCAAAAATGACTACTTTGTATGGTTACCGTGGTTCCTTAACAATATTTTTTAAATGCGTATATGTCTTTACAATGTTTTGTCATTTCCTTAATGCTCTCAGTATCTAGAGAAAACTCGGGTAAGCGCCGGGTATATTATAACTTTTGAAACATATAGTTTTTGATGAATTATACGTTGACAGTGCAGTACCCACCAGTTCCCGCGATTGGTGACTTCAGCATTTCCAGCAATAATTGGTACCTTTACTTGCCTTTGACAGTTTTTTGAATGCAATTGACAACTCTTTACTTGCCTTCACATTCTTTTGCCCGTAATTGACAACTTTACTTGCCATTGACAACAATATCCCGTAATTTTAATGAAAGAAATACGATGAGCGTAGGTATTTGTCAGGCTGTGTGCATTCATACTTTTCTTGCAGAACAACTTTCGTGCTCCGGTTGGAACCCCCTGGCGGCCCTGGAGGTTGTGCACTCCTGACTTGAAAAAAAAAGAGTTTAATAATCGTGTTTGATATTTGTAAATGCACAAATGGCAACATAAATAATTTAATATGAGAATAATTTATCCTAGAAAACATAATCGACAGAAATATACTGTTTGTTTTGTAAAAGTGAAATAAAAAATTCTCAAGAATTTAAATAAAATGCTTTCAGTTTTCAGTATTTATTCAAGTTGCCGAAATATGTGTTTGTATTTTTCCGGAAGAAATCTCTCTTTATATACATATATCTTTTTTTGTGCTTTTGTCTCTTTAGGAACAAATGAAACTCAATATCCGGGAAAGGAAGCGGAATGAATATATTTTGGTTTTTTCCAGAAGAAAAATTGAGCTGCAGTTTTATATTTTGGAGCATTTTCTTCACGGTATTCAATCTAGAAGAGTCGCAATCTGCGCAGAACAATGAAAAATAGGATACACAGTTTCCCTTTTTTTTCGCATGATGAGAAATTTATGTCTTTGCTAAAGAATAGGATCTCGTTTCTCTCCATAGACTTTTTTTTTGTTATTATTGCTTTTGGCCTTGTTTTTTGGAATTGAGAAACGTGTACCCTGTTTTTGCTTTCCCTTTTTTGTATGTAGAGTAAAATGAAATGCAAGTAATAAAACTTTTCTGGGAGCATATTTTGTTTTTCATTTATTGGTTATGCACTAAAAGATACTCACGTACCATTTCTTTCTATGCGACTGCCTGCCTTCAAATGACGAATTTCTTCAAATTTTTAAAATTTTTATGTATTTATTGATTTGAATGTGCAGTTATTCTGCGATTCAAAACTGTTTCATTTTTGTCTGTACAATAACTAGACGCAAAGTCGTTGCCAAATAGTAAAATGAATTTAATGACCTTAATTTGATAATGGAATCGCCTTTGGGCACGACTTCTGAATCTTTGTGTTTTTTGCTTTTTTACTTCACGGAAAACTTGATTATTCCGGCATTTTTTCAAAAAATCCCCGTGAAACTTTCCAACTGTATTCTTGTGACTTCGCTTACAAGCTATTGGCAAGAAATTCGGATGATCTCTATTTGATGAATCGGCGATAATTATGGCAACCTTGTCCTAACCTAACCGCACGTTATAAGAAGAAAAAGAAGAGAAAATGAAGGAAAAAAACAAAGGAAAACAAAACCTGCCATCATCAACTATACGTACATTATTTTGTGTTCCCCTTTCATGTATTATATATAACCATTATTATTATTTGTTATAATTCTGCTGCATTTTATGCAAATATCTACTCTATGATGTTGTGATTCCCACTATGAGCTAAGTCGGGTTCTTGGAAATTCACCCCCCCCCCCTACAGTTTCTTGTATAATATTGTTTTCTTGAAGAATAAAACATATTGATTGATTGAGAGAACCCCCCTAGTATAATAGATAAGAGAGTAGATACGTATATTTCTTTTTTAAATGAAAAACACCCTACCTGTTCTCTTTTGCTCTTGTATGTATATTGTAGAAAGATACTTCATACGTAGGGAAAAATCACTACAAGAGGTATAGAAATAAACGGAGGTAAAAAGAACAACTTTGTTTCATAAAGGGTTACAACAAAGCTTCGCGATGATGAAGAGAGAAGAAAGAAAACAAATAGAACTTCTTTAAATTTGACCCACTGGCGTTTAAACTCAATATTACGTCCTTGATCGTAAAGTGGTTAAAGAGCTTTAGCTGTTCAATGACCAAAAAACTTAGCAATATGTTTGAAATTTTTTTTTTTTGATTTACATGATTTTGAATTGAGAACATCAAGTATTTTTTTTATCGGAAAATGTGTATTTTTTTCACGTAGGCCTATACAATCACACCTCAAAAAAGTTTTCATAGTATTCAAAAACTTGTTATCAAAAACATAGTATCAGAAAAAAGTTCATTGTACAGAAAAATCTCATAGCAATAATCTGTGTGAAGAACATTAATACAAGCAGTAGTTCTTGATGTTCAATGTCTAGCAGAGGTATTGAAAAGATGTTAATTTTACTTGCAAAATCGGTCATATAGGTTTCTCTCCCAAAATATTCATGAAATAGTATTTAATTTCTTAATTTTACACCATATCCAAAGCAAGCAAGCAAGCGCGCACACGCGCACACACACACACACACACACACACACACACACACACACACACACAAGGATGGCATTTAAAAAAAATTTACTCCGAAGGCATGCACTCACCTTATGCAAGAGCTGTGAAAGCAATATTATAAAGTACCTTGCTTTTCTGGTGCCGTTTCATGAATATGAGATGTAATTTTTATGTTTGAAAGAAGTACCTTTAAATAATTTTTAGTGTATTATATCATCTTAGAAATAGGTACACTATAGCAGCGTTCTTTCAACCGTTGGTCCGCGAAATATTTCTCCCAAGTAATTTTAGATTTTACTGAATAAAATACAGTCTACATACTATTTATGCATTTTTTACCTGTCTTCAACTTATCTTATTTTTTTTTATTCGTATATATATTTGACAGACCTGAAATTATTTCTCCTATTTTCCATGGTCTAGAAAATAGAAGAATTATGGAAATTATTTCCCCTTGTATGTATTTTCTCTGCCGGTCTGAGTTTTTTTGTCGATCCGCAAATTATTTCTCTTACGGTACTTTCAAGTACGAGGTTAATTGATTTGTTGTGTACTAAATAACTTTTTGAAGAAAAATTGTTTTTAGGCTATAATTAGAACTAAATGGCTGCCAAAAATGATGTTTACACGGTAATTATTTCATTTTTTCATAATGTGATCTTGATCTCCCGCTCTTCAAAGAAGATACCAGAAAACAAAGTTGTTGCAAACAAAGTTGTATCTTAAAGTACCGTCAGCAGATGAAAGGTTAACACTACAGGCTTTGAGCACCCTAGACTACAGGAAAATACCAAGGAAGGATATTAGGGCACTCACCCGGCAAGTGAAAGGACATGGGTTCGATTCCCCGCAAAAAGACAGTTGAACTTTCTTTCTTTCATAAATTAATCTTCGCATCAGCCAGCTGTTGAAAAACTTCGTATAGGCTTTTGTAGAAAAACAATCACCGTATGTTTCTCTAAACAATATTTTCCTAAACTTTATGTCCAGAGGTTTTCTCGTTATATTTTTGCTAATATTAACCCGTTAGACGCGCATTTCAAGAGCTCTCCTGCCTTTAAAAAGTCGTAAGACGCATTATGTTCACTTGAGCTGAACACTGAAGATGACAAAGCAGGGGAAAAAGTTTCGAGCATCGCTTTATTTCAAGCCGTCGAAATTTCAAGGATTGATTCGACAAGAACACACATACAAGTGTGGCTGGCTTCTGCTGCACGAAAATTGTTTCTTTCAACATTATCAAGGCTAAAGTAATGCCAAAAGGCGAAGAATCAGCCGTCGAAAGGAAATTTGTCACGGCGCGTCTAATGGATCTAATGGAATAGTCCATTCCTTAAAGAGACTAATTGCCTTGCCACGTGAGCGGCACCTTCCCTGGAGCTCGCGTAAGTAATTGGTTGTCTTAACCTTCGCCTGTACCGAGTGTTTCAAGACCTTTTTTAAACTTTTGTTAGCTTTGCTCTAGAACCTCTAAACTTGAAGCAATTCGGTCTCTAGAAATTCACCATCGATTTCACAGTGAACCTCCTTTTTTTCTCTGTGACTTACTCAACTGATATTTGTTCTTCCAAACTAATTATGGAAAATATTTGGATACTATTATGATGAAAAGCCTTCGAGCTGTTTGGCAGTCGTGAGTGTTTGCCACTGTACGCTCGTGCGAGCATCGCGTGCTGGGCTCTGATCACGAGCATAAAGGTTCGAACCCCGTTGACGGCAAAGTGGTTGTCGGTTGAAGAATGTTTTCTGCAGTTTTTCATCTTCGTGGCACAAAACTGGTCTACCATATGAAAAAGTCTCTTCACAGAGATCATGCAGTTTTTCAACACGATATTTAAATAACATGAAAATTCAAGAATTTATCCTCTTTCCTTCAAAACAGGGAAGGCAGATGACAGCACCAGTATAACACAAAACAAGTACAATTCTGACAACATAAATACGTTAGGGCCATGCATATGTATACACACACACGAAAACACGTTGAGGTTACGCATATGCAAACACGTTCCTATATGTACGAATTCTATAGAAATTCCTCAGAGTTGCATGTAACGTTGATAACTGTACAATAGGACCTCTCAAATTCAGACTCCTCGGTGATTCCGGATTAGCTAATCCTCCGAATTATGGTTATGTTCATGTATCCAGTTATTTTTGTTTCGCCAAGTTTTCATACATAATGCAGTAATATTCCTCTTTGAACATTTTGATTTATATTTCCCATTAAAAGATAATTAATAATGATATATATATATATATATATATATATATATATAAATAATATGCATATATATATATATATATATATATATGCATATCATAATGGATAATTTAATTTTATAAACCACAATTTCTTAAATTACACGATATTATGAAAACATCTTTTCACTCATTCTCTAAACATATTTTGTGCAGGCATTGCTGCTAAACCAGACATGCACCTCGTCGATGTTCCTCTGCGGTAGAATGCATGTGTGCGCGTGCGTGTAGTGAAACTTCCGTGAAGAAGTTTGTTTCTGTGTAATGTTTATTATGTGTATTGATGCCATCTGCCATCAATTTTTTTAACTATGCATGAAGTGTAATGATTGAATGGTATACCGTTGTGCATAGTGTATAGGTATTGCTCAAAATCGAAAAAAAACCCTGAAAATCGTATACGGCAGATTTTCCAGTTCCATGTTCTTCGCACAACACTGCTATCGTTGTTCCGCGTTCTAGCTCTTTCTCAAGTTCAAATTTCTCACGTATATTGAAGAATTATGTTTGATTTTGCAGCAAAAGCCTGCCATATGAGCTGACATTTTTGGCATGCATGGAAATTAAGTTAGAGATAATCACAAGGAATAATAGAGAGCTGGAAAATTCTATACGCAAATCATAACTCTACGACGCGGAAAAATGAAATGAAGAAAGAAAAGTTACTTTGATCAAAGTTGAAATTTCTGACTAATCAGATTCATTTTAAGACAAGCAAGTACCATCCACTTCCCGAGAAGCCAGAAAACTACGGCGGACGCCAACAATAAATGGTACAGAAACTAAAGAAAATGCTCGATGTAGGCGATAAAATCGCCTGGCAGTCGAGTGGTTAGGGAACTAGCTTCTCACTGTGCAGGTCTGGGTTCGAGTCCCGGTTCGGGCATGGATGTCTAGTAATACTAACAAATTCCCTGGACGGATCATGCTGATCCCTTGGGAATACGTGAAGATCACGTTATTTATTATTATTAATTGTAAAAGTCGGAACGGAATTTGGGAGAAGAAAAAAACCATCTCTAAACCACTTGGAAGAGTGCTTGGAAGAAATTCGGCAGAAGGTTCCGGATTTGGGAGGTCATTCTTTAGTAGTCATAATAATATGATACCAATAACTTGACGACTGAAGAACATTCAAAAGAGACGATGATTGCTTAAACATGATGTATTGCCATGGCGTTTTTTTTTTCATTTTCAGAAAAGTGTCTAGAATGACGGCATAATTTGAAGTTCAACGTGGGTGCATGTACGGGGTGTTCTGGGAGCAGTGCCAAAAAGAAATTAAAAATTTTAAAAGACTAAGTAAGAGTATTATATGAAAAA
The DNA here is from genome assembly GCF_987345545.1 of Pholcus phalangioides. Lineage (NCBI taxonomy): Eukaryota > Metazoa > Arthropoda > Arachnida > Araneae > Pholcidae > Pholcus > Pholcus phalangioides. The sequence continues at coordinate 93,225,431 of NW_028301608.1, read as the reverse complement.
ATGACAAAAAAATAATCAGACTCTGATAGCTCTAATCTCTTAAAATGACAAATTGAAAGCTTTATATATAAAAAAAATTATATACAGCGGTTAATCTCTCTCTATTTTTTCTACATACCAAGAGATCACGAAGTGTTTGAATGGAAATTTATCAAGATATCCACAGTGAAAATACTATTGATGTTTTTTCAACTTTTTGTTCTTTTTCAGTGCAGAAATTCACAAATTTCATTATTTAACATTTTTTTTTACATTTAGGGCCGTACATGAATTTTACTTCTTATATTTTCCTTGATTATTCCCGTCCTTATAGGAGTAGAAATATAGTTCAATTATATCTTCCCGTTTTCAGAGATCTTTCCGCATACTTTACTTGGCAATGGCTGAAAATGACTGGGTGGGGATTTCAATCAGGACAAGAGTTATCCGGTTTTAGAATATCATACCATCTCTGGAGGGCTGGTACAAAAATATGTGTGAAATTTTTAACGGTGATAATCTGAAAAAAAATATCAGAAGCTTCAGACAGAGAATGAGAGGCAGCTGAGTAGTACCAATAATATCCATTCTTTGTTGTGACCCTGTATTTGTCAGGAATACCAAAATGCTTGGTTTTTGTTCACTGATACCCGAAAGTTAGCGACAGGTGGAATGCACGACAACCACGTAAGTCGAGGTAGAGTATTCCTTATACAGTACATGTACATATAAATACTACAACTTCACACTACACAACTCTGGACATATCGCTATACGCAATTTACTGTCGTTAACGAGCGGGGTTGGAAATGAATTCGTGAATGGTGGTCGCCTCAAACTCGTTAGAGAAAATATCTTGTTAAAACATACGTCAATTAGGACCAAATTTTATGAATATCACTTAATTGTTTTTCGTTATCACTCTGCGCATCACTTATTATGATATTCTGCTGTTACTGCATAAAATTTAATTTGCCGTGTGACCACACAATCCGGTCCTTAGAAATCACTGCGCTCTAGAATCTGTGCAAATGAACGTAAATGTTTATTAAAAAAATTAAATAAAACATGAGATTATTAAATTAAATAATCTTATAAAAGATTTTTTCCATTTGTAATTTGGTCCGAATATTGCGATATCACTGTAACCCATCTGGAAAAACAAGCTGTTTGTGTGCAGTGTCAGCAATTGTGAGCTATTGGCCTCAGTTAGGTTTGTCCATGGTCGATCCCGTTCAGCGCATACAGGATTTACTGGAAAAAAGTTCGTTTCTTTTTTCTAGCGCGCTCACCCAGCAAGTGAGAGGAAGTAGGTTCGATTCCCCGCAGAAGTAGTTGAATTTTCTTCAGTGAATTAAACACCGCATCAGACAGCCATTGAAACCCTTGGTATGAATAGTGGAGAGTGACATCTCTTCGGGAAAAAAAAATTCTTACTTGATAATGCTACCACCTCTGCAATAATCTTGATATATATATATATATATATATATTTGGATTTGAGGAATGTGTGATTGATTGAGCAACTCCGAATTCGCGTAACTTAGGATAGCGTAAATTGTTGGGCGTTCCTGCATAAGTATTTTTTAACGCTGAGTTAATGGGAACTATTCGCCTGTATCTGGAAATATCTAGAGATTATCATGCAATCGTTTCTGACTACCCTATACGAGTGAAATTAACAGAACCAATGACATTTTATAAATATACGTTAAAAGACAAACGAAAATTGAATCTTCTCTTCCATTTAGCCTGAAGGGCACGCACGCATTTCTGAAGTACATAGTATAGTCCACTTACTATCTATCTGCAGGCAACTACAGATGAGTCTTTGCCAGCTTGTTTCATATATGTGGCTTGGGAAAACTTTTCTAACGTTCTCCCTTTTATTTTGATTGAGAGAAACGAATTCGAAATTGTAACCGGCGGTGTTCTTATTCCTCGGAAGTAAATTTACATACGTCACAAATACTTTATGGTAAAATATCAAAATAAGTTCGAAATGTAAGAAAGAAATTACGATACGGGTGACACCATTTCGAAAATAACATTTTCTTTGATACCCCGAATCTTAAAAATCCTTAGGTTTGTGGAACTCTACTAAAATTGTATCGAATAATAACGTATTCTTCATCTCATAAGGTGAGAAATAAATTGCTCGAGGGAATGAATATGTGCTCGAATCAAAGAAAGTGGTTCTTTCTTTAGAGACGCGAAAATTTGAGTTATGAGAAATATTCCGTAAAATTTAAGTAAATCATAAAACAAACATCTGATGTTGAAATACTTTTTTTTCCAGGAGTGAAAAGAACACGAAGCATTCGTTTGAGAAGAATGAGAAACGGAATCAATGGCGTACTTTTATGAGAACTATCTTATTACGTGATTGTGAACTCTGGCTTAGTCTTATTTGAACAAAATGCAAATATTTTTAGGTGGATTCAAAATAAATATGTTTGAATACGTAAAAAAATATTGGAATTTTGATTTTTAGTCTTTTACGTTTTGATTCGATATTCTAGTAATTTGTACAAGATAAGTTTCTAAAATCCTTTAGAAATCTATATTAAAAGTGGCATGCCTATTTTTAAAAATAAAATCAAATTATTATGTATCGCATCGGTCCATTTTAAAAGAAATTAGAACTGCAGTGATCTACTTTGAAGAAAGGGCATCCAATAGTATCGTGGGAGTGATAATGACTGCCAAAAAAGAAACAATCGGCCATAGCTCACAAGTAAACATTTTTTCTCTTTACTGATGGGCCAAAAACCTCACTAGTTAACGTGTTGGGAAAAAATGCTTGTGACGCATCGTTTCAAGGGGAAAAAAAATTTGTATTATTCGGAGTTGGCACGAAAAATTTGAATAAACTGAGTGGCGAAATATTGATTCGATATTGTGAATCGTGGACATGGAAGAATTGCCCATCTAATTGTTCTTCTCAATACTTATGGATTGCTTACAGAAATAAAACTTGTTTGTCTTTATATGCACAATAAATTTAGTTTTTTAGTTTTGTTTTTATGAATTTTGATTGCAATAAATAGTATGATCATCCAACAGCATATTCAATGACTAACGTCTTCTTTCGCAAAAAATAAATGGTAATTAATGAATATCATACACCTATAAACGTTTTTCTTACATACTTTCACGATCATTATTTGTTTCTTTCACCGCCATGGAATGTACTGGAGTGTAGTTGGGCGCTCAACTTCCACTAGCGTTTGATGAATTTACAAAAAGAAAGATACGGGTAATAATAGTCATTTCCTTAAGTGACGGACTCGCGGACCCGGGTTCGAACCCCACCGTCGCCATAGTGGTGGTCGGCTGAAGTTGGTTTTCTGTGGTTCCCAACTTCAAGGAGCGATTGTGAGCCGATCTCCCCGTTAAAAAGTCTCGCCACAGAGAGCAACAGACCTACAAACAGCACAAATTCAATCATAACACGCCACTCACTTTACTTCTGAAATATAGATGGCAGCACTAAAAAATCAAATACGACACTACATATGCACTCAGACTGTTAGGTACACACACAGTTACACCTCCGGCGCAACTTGCTAGGGTAGTAAATCGCCCATAAATGGTGATAGACCTGAGTTGTGCTCGGTTTGAAAGAAAAAAAAAGTAATTTCCTTAGATAGTTAGAAAAAACTGATGGCAGCACTACACATAGCAAGCATTACACAGAGTTCACACAAACTTCACGTCAGGTTTCACTACACGTACACGTACATTCCAACATGTACCAATTCGTTAGAGGTTCTGCAGAGGAATATGGATGGGTTACATGTATGGTGTAGTAGTAGTAGTTCATTTCCTTTGACCAGGGTTCTCCAACCGCTTTGGTCCGCGCATCATTGCAGAAATATTTTTCCAAATTCTTAAATTCCATGATTAAAAAGCTTGTGTGAATACTTTTGAAATTTCTATTTATGTGAAAAAAGAACAAATCGTGGCAGTAACAAAAACCAAACAAAGAAAAGTTGGAATTATCCAATTATTCTAGATCTGTGCCGGGGACTTAACAAATCAATGTCTTTATGCATAAAATCCATGGTCAAGATCAAAAGGTAGCCATAGTAGAATGTATTGGAACGATATCAGCGCGCTTTCTCACACTGGGTAAGCAAATAAACATGAAATTTTCAGAAATGCCTGTTTTTCCTACTCGTAATGTGAAGATTGAACTCTTTTCATGACCAAGTTTTCCTAACCAAGAAAGACGTACGACAGTTATTCGAACATTTCGTAACACACCTATGGTCAAGAATTTAATTTTTTAAAAATCCATATATATGAGTTACATAAAGAGTAAAAAAAGTGTTGAACATTAATGCTTGATCTTTCTACAGGGAATATCAGCAAAAAAAATTTTTTTCATTAGCTTGAATACAGAAGTTATGATGATTAATGTAGAAAATATTGTTATTTTGGACCATAGTTGTGTGACTATGGTCCTTATATTTTTTAAACTGCTTATTAGTTTTCAGAGAAAAATTAATTTTTGAAATGAAACTCTTTGTTTCTTATAACGGAAACTGCATTTTCCCCTCGATCTATTCTTTGTTGAATAACGTTTCTAATGCTGGTTACATTAGCTCATGCAATATGATTGGATTCTATTTTGTTCCTCTATTATGTAAACTTCATTTCAATGTTATATATTTATTGTTTGAGGTTATTTATTAATATTTCGTAAGAATATTTAGTCAAAATTATTATTATTATCCCTTTTTGAAAACACTGGGCGAGAAAATGCGAAAACATCTGAATTAATTACACCGTGTACTTTTTTTTGAGGCTCGAATATATTTATTTAGATAAGAAAGAAAAAATATTATATAGTCACTGCAATAGTTATAATAATTCTAGACTAGTATTGTTAAGCACTACCTAGTCACTCGGTCTATCCCCACTGTGAATAGTTTGCTGCTGTTCCACCTTCTTACAAGGGTAAGTCGGAACTGTGTCTGTGTGCCTAAAAATCTGCATTCCTATTTCGTGTTATAGTGTTGCTATCTATATTTCAAAATAAAAACCCCAGGGGAAAAGAATTTCTGCTCCCGAAATATTAATGGTGCTTCCTGGTAAGCATTTTTTCCCGGAGTAAAAGTATCTTATAACAGAGTTTGACATCATCAAGCTCTTCGAAACCGTCCATCCCTTTGGGAAAGAGCTCAAACAACCCCAAGATGGTCTCTCTGGGCGCTCAGCGGTCATGTCTGCCTGTCTGTATTTTAAATTGTCAGTGAAGTGTAATAGTTGAATATTTACATCGTTCTAGGGCCTGTTGCTCTCTGCGCTATACCAACACCTATAGCAGAAAGCCTCCGCGCGAAGCTTTAGCGTCACTGAAGTCATCCCTTTCAGCTGTAGCCATTGGATACAGTCCGACGTATTCGAAATCTGTTTTTTTTGCAGTATATCCAATGACTATAGGTGAAATGGATGACTTCAGTGACGTCACGAACTACGAAATTTTAAATTTCGTAGAAATACATCTAATGGCATTTTTTCTTTCAACGTCGCCATGGCCAATGTACTACCTAGTGAATTGTGCCGGAAGTGTATGTACCCAACAGTTTGCTTGCGTATATAGTGTTGTATGTGAATCTTTTTAGTGGTGACATCTATATCAAAATTTCTGAGTGAAGCGTGATATTTGAACTGTTGCAGGCCTGCTGCTGTCTGTGGCGAGACTTTTTAACGGGGAGATCGGCTCGCATTCACGCCTCGAAGTTACGACTCACAGAAAACCAACTTCAGCCGACCACCGCTATAGCGACGGTGGAATTTGAACCTGGTTCTTCACGAGATACGAGTCCGTTACTATGACCACTCGACCACCACAGTGACTGATTTGAATGAGTGTCGACAATTATTGCTTTAAACATCTACGTGCTATGATCCAGCTAACTACCGATTGACGACTGGAAAGACAAAATTTAGAAAAGAGTTGTTGACTTTTATTTCCTTGAAAACTATCACGATATGATATCCTCAAATTCCGATATCTCAGTGAAAAAAATTGAGGAGGAACAGTTTTTCTCGCAAAGATACTTGAATTTCTCAACAAAAGCAATTATTTCTAACATTTATCATCATTATACAACGTGTATCGTTCTAGTGATGAATTGACCTCGATTCTCACAAAGCATAAGTCTTCATCTTGTTGAGACAGATGAAAACATCCAATGCCATCAGAAATTTATGAGGAACGTCTATCATTAAATACAAGCATTGGGCCGTCCAAATGTCAAGTTCTTTTTGTTATTTTCGGAGTGAAGATAAAAAGTTTACGTCTCTATGCCTTTATTTTTTGGAAACACAAATCTACAAATCAAAAAAATTGCTCTAGTAAGTAATTTCTCAGCCATTTTTGAAGTTTCATCCAGTCATACTTTATATGATTTAGAGCCTAAAAAACTCACCTATGTGGCTTTTGAAATCTTTATATCAGTGATTTGAAGAGTGTGTAATGAACGCATTGAAAGAAATGAAATGTCTTGCCATTATGGTGATGAAAACTCTCAGTTTAATTTTCAAAATTACTTTTCAACTACTAAAGAAAAACTATTCCTTAAATATTTGGTCATAATGTATGTTTCAGAAGTATGACCTTCACACTGAATATCGATCCTTGGGTTTTTTTCCCGAACTAGTTTCGCACAATGACCGTGAAATTTATTTTAGGTACGAATCTCTGCTAATTTCCAAGTCGTTTGGGAAAAAATTTATTGCTAACAATTTACCGCCACGCAATTCATCGAAAGCAAAATTCACAGCCACGCGATTTAATAATGTGACAATTCACCGCTAGAAAAATTCACCAACACGACAATTCGCCGACAAACAATCCATCGACAGTCAGAAGGTGAATGAGCTGGTGAGAAAGTGAGTGAACAAGTCACAAAAGTGCCGCTGTGGTGGTCGAATGGTCATAGCGACGGATTCGCATCGCGAAGTCCCGGGTACGAACCCCACCTCGCCACAGTGGTGGTCGGCTGAAGTTGGTTTTCTGTAGTTCCCAACTTCGAGTCACGAATGCGAGCCGATCTCCCTGTTGAGAAGTCTCGCCGCAGAGAAAAACAGATTCACAAATGGTGCAAATATTCAATCATTACACTTCACTCACTTCGCTTCTGAATTACGAATGGCAGCACTGAAAAATCAAACACAAGACTCTACTGTGTTTGATGGCATAGCTGTGATGGCATAGTGGGGTACACACAAGCACACTTCTGGCACAACTCATTTGGTAGTAAATTGCCCATGGCGATAGACCTGAGCTGTGCTCGGCATGAAAGAAAAGAAAGGTGATAAAATCAGCGAGTGAGTGAGCATGTGAGGAAATCAGTGAGTAAGTCATTCAATTGCTAGCTCACTTGGTAACTCACTCGGTCACTCACTACTTTTATTCATTAACTCATTCACTAACTCTGTCACTCACTCAATAGTGATGAAATGTTGTCGGTGAATTTTCTCAGCTGTGATGTTTCCGTCAGTTTTCTATTGGCGTGGAAGTTTGCGTTAATCATTTCGAGTTGACAATTTTGATGTTTGTTTTTCTATATTCGCCTTTAGGAGATCGTCACCAGGAACAACAGATGACCGGAAGTCATTATCTAGATCAGTGATAAGCAAACTACGGCCCACGAGCCGGATGCGGTCCGCTTAGAGACTCTATCTGGCCCGCCAGAGATGTCAAAATAGTAGTATACAAACTTTCTCTCTCTTAACACTTTTTCTGAGATCAAAAAAATTGAGTCCTTATTGGATTTTTCAAAAAATCATAATGGACAGCCAGAGTTTATCTTTTTGTTTTGGAACGCTCTTAAAAAGGTTGAAACATCACTATGCTAGACCATCGGTTTATACCATTTTGAATTCCATATATCTTTTGCGCCGATGAGACGAAAGTCAGGTACCCTCCTAAGCCAATAAGAAAAAAACCATTGGACCCTTTCACTCCACAGAGAGCAACAGACCTACGACGGTACAACAATCAATAATTGAACTTCCCTCATAGTTTGGAAAATAGATGGCAGCACTAAAGATTCTTGTACAACACGTCAGGTACACGTACACACTTCCGGTATGACTCTTCCCATAGTAAATTTTCCATGGCGGTAGACCAGAGTTGTACTCGGTTTAAAAGAAGGAACGAAAGAAAGGACCCGTGATAAAACTGAACCAAATTATACTACTTCACTAAACACTAACTATGGCCGTATCGCTGTATTGCAATTTACTGCCATTAATGAGATGGGTTGGAAATGAATTCGCTGTGTATTGGTGGTCGCCTGAAGTTCGTTAGGGAAAGTATCTTATCCATATCCTCCCTCGGGTTCGAACCCAGGACCGTGACAACAACTTTCACGGCGGTAGACGAGCATCTTACCACCACGCCACTCGGGCGAAACCAGACTGCACTGACGCAGCGCCACACACACTTAGGTCGGCTTGTACAGTTCGAGACTGCGTAGGTATTCAGAATCGTTTTTGCTTCATAAGGCAGCTTGAACGGTTCGCTAAGTATGCGCAGATTTCCATCACACTCGTTCCGGAAATACCGAAGGCAAAGACTGTAGTTTTTTTTTCTCAGAGGATTTCCGGAACGTGTATAGGGGTGGGAGGGGGGGGGGGATGAATCGATCGTCAGATGTAAAGGGGGGGGGGCGAAAAATCCATGACACACATTTTTGAACATAACGAAGTTTTTGAAAAATCAATCAATTTGACAAAAAAAAGGAAGAAAGAAAAAGAGTAGAATTTGCTCCCAAAAAACATTTATTATAGCATTGAGCCTTTTTTTCCTTTGATAATTGATACAGAATTTCAGAATGCCACAGACAGTGCTATGTCATAGAAAAACTCCACGTATCACATACTACGTGACACAAACAATGTGCAATTAATGTAATTCGCGTAACATGAAACAAATAATTAATAACAAACAAATAATTCGCGTAACATGAAACAAATACAGTTCAAATATTAGCATCTTTAACCTTATGCTGCCCAGAGATTCACGTACAGAATGTAGTGCACATTAGTGCATTAACATTCGATTTGGCAAGTCTGGATTTGAATCTTCGAAATATAGTGTATGAAGGGGTTTGTGAATCTATTCTGTACCAGCTGTTACCCGCGGCTCCGCTCGTGTGAATTTGGTAATCTGAAAATTTCTCGGTAATGATTTCCCCCTTATACAATTTAAACCCCCTCATGACCTCCTTAAGGGTTGATTTTTCGGAAATACGGTCTTAGTGAGTCTCTATTTTATAAAACATGATGCTGACCAAACTTAATATTGATCTGGAATAGCACCGCTGGTGAATTAGGTGATGTGGAATTTCATTGCTGGATACTTAAGTGATATGAGAATGTGCCACGGGTCACCCGAATTATGTGGAAATATGTAGCGTGCCACTTAAGTGATCTAGAAATGTGCCGCGTGTCATTTGAATGATGTGGAACTTGCTTACTAACCGAAACGGCTACCCAGTCCGTATTCCGAAGAATTTCTAACCGATAGGTCCCCACCGAGGTAAAAAAAAAGTATGACAGAGGCAGGAAGAGTCAAGATGATGTGAATAATCAAAGTATCGAAAAATACACGTACAGTTAAAAAGCAAGGGCTGCAGGAAAACAAATGTGCATTGCTTACAAAATTGGGTATGCATGAAATTACATCTGGTACTACTGGAAAGGGGGTAAAAGTGCGTGACATACTGCATATAAAAACTACATTGAGAAAAGATGTAATTGTGTACCCGCGGAAGGAATAGAAAATTAGCGGTTGGGGGAAGAGTTCACATGCAGGTCGTTGCATTTCAAATATCAAACAATACACTATTTCATGAAAATATATGAATAAACAATCCATTGCAAACTATATACGCAACTAAAATACGCAAACGGCTAGGGGAAGCGTTATGCACTTCCTAGTTCGTCAGAAGTATAGAGGACTATGTGGGGTGTGAATATAATGGCCGCTGATACACAGTAGCAGAATACATGCACGCGAAGCGTCTCAAAATTACACAAAGAAGGAAAATGGGAAACGGGTTTGATAACAATGTGAATACATCGAGAATATTTTGAAGGGGTTTTGGAGAAAAATACAATATATCTTTGAATGTGATAGGACCAAAGTATCGAAAAATACACGTACAGTTTAAAACAAGGGCTGGGGAAAAGAAATTTATGCTTGAAAAATTGGCTATGCGTGAAATCACACCTGACACTACTGAAAAGAGTGTAAAAACGATGTGGAACTGCACCGCGGGACACTTTACTAATCTGAAATAGCACCTTGGGTCACCCAATTGACGTGGAAATGTGCCGCGTAGTTCATTTTAACAAAACAAGGTGTGAGGTCACGGGCCATATTGAATGACCCCGAGGGCCACATTTGGCCATGAGTTGAGCACATGTATGCTCTACATCATAAGTATTTTACTGCAAACAACACTTTCGTATGTAAGTTGGTTAAATTTCTTTATGATATTTTAAAATGTGTCCTTTTATTATATTATTTACTTCATTTACTCCATTTATATTTACTTCAGTATAATAGAAAACTACATCAGCATCAGAAAGCACGCACCTACAAAATCCCCATGCATTAATTTGACATTCTAAAAAATTATAATTTGTAAAACATCCATATCTTTCACAAATTCCTTGTTTTTTTCTCTTCTATTAGTAATTTAATAAAATGAAAAAAATCATCGCAAGGAAAATAATCACAATTTTTTTTAAAGATAATTAATCAATAAATCAGGGAGAGAAAAAAGAGATAATTAAACGTACAACATGTAATTTGCAATGATCAAAATTTGACATAACTCAATTTTCACACGTTAGAAGAAATTTTTCTTATGTCTTGTGAATTACGTTAATTAAATAAACACAAGGAAAAAAACTTAATGAAAATATTAAATTTATTTATTTTTAATTATAGCATTTCTTTCTGTGTGTGTCTCTCTCTCAAAATATTGAAATAATAATAATTACCAATTTAAGAGCAACAAATATTTTAACTCATGTTATTTATTATGTTATTTTCTTCTCACAAAAATTCGATTAAGAAAAATGGCGATAAAACTTGCACTTTTTTTTTTCTCCTTTAAGCTCGTTTCTTAGAAAGAGAACGTTTTTTTACGTGGATATACAAAAATATGCTATTAATGTAATATATTCCTGAAATACGGGGGAAAAAATTATGGCTGATTAAATTTTTGTTGTTTTGCAGATAAATTATCGAATCCAATTACATTTTTTTTGGTAATTATGCCATAAAAACTTCTTATTGGTGAGGAAAAAAAAAGTTGTGTGCGGGACATAATTTCATTATTGTAAGAAAAACGACAGAAAATATTTATTGTTATAAGAAAAACGCGTTTTCTTTGATATAGTTACGAATTAGTGGAATGTGTTAAAATAAAATTAAACATTATCTTTTGTTCTATTATCTGAGTTCTTAATCAATTAGAAAAAAAAAAGCAGCGTCTGTTTTGTGAGTTTCTGGTATTCCCAATTGACGGAGGGTATTGTTTAACCGTGAAATTTCTTCTATTTATTTATAGACGATCGGCCGTAAAAGACTGGTGAATCACCTATTCAAAATCCCAATGAATATCAATGCTTTATAGATCTTAAAATCTGTCATTTCAGCGCATGGATTTGATGTAGTCCTCTTTGTCTTTTGCTGTTACCTTTCACCAGTCGGAACGCTAATCCTCTTCACTTACAAGCGATAGGCAAGAAATTTGAATTATCTCTGTTTGACGAATCGGCGATAAATATGGTAACCTTAATACAATCGAATAATCGAAGTTAGATACCAGTTCACACACGATTTTATCCATTTCATTCCCCTCCCTTTAAAATTTCGACATCTTAAAAATAGGGTACGGAGTGGACTTCAAAAATTTTTGTGTCAAGAGCACCAGTGAGTGCCCATTAGTGCAGATGAGGAACACCGATGTCAAAGGTTCATTACCTTTAGGAGAGTGTGGGCCATTTCACTGGTTTGAAATTGTGTTGCGGGGTACCAAGTGCTCTGGAACTATGCCGCGGATGGCTCAAGTGATATCGAAATATGCCCCGGGTCACTTGTGTCATGTGGGAATGTGGCGTAGGCCGCTTGAGTGATATAAAACTGTCGCGCGAATCACTCATGTACTCTGGAACTTCACCGCAGGTTACTTAAGGGATCTGTTAATATACCGCGGGTCACTCGAGTTATCTGTAAATGTGCCGCGGGCCACTTAAGTCAAGTGAAAATGTGCTGTGGCCCCTCTCAAGTGCTCCGAAACTTAAATGATCTGTCGATACGTGGCGAGTAACATACGTGGCCGCAAGAATATCTAATTTCGAAATGATGAAGTCCTCTATTCTTTGGCTTGAAGGAAGATGAACAAAAAGAAAATTGACTGAATTAAAGACTCAGATTAGAACAAGGCACTTTTTATCAAACTGAGGATGAAACGACACTATTTTAACATGAGGAGGGATGAATAGGGAAAGGATGAAATGGTATTTGGCCCATTACGTGTGTAAAAAGATGTCATTGATTAAAGAGTTGAAGCGTTTTCCGTCAGGGTTTCGAGCAATAAATGCCAAAAACTGATAGCGCAGCTTATGACTGTGATCAAACTAAATTGAAATACGTGCATTGAGAGTAAAATGAAATGATAAAATTTGCGGGTTCCTATCACTATATCTACACCTGAACTGGCGCACAGACAATACATATGTAATTTTGTATTTCCGTAATGGTTCATTGATTTCGATTTTTCACGTGACCCTACAGGAAACCATCACTATAGAAATACTATTTTTACAGTTACGGCTAAATTACCGGCAGCGCTATCAACCAGTGAACTTTTGTTGATATAGAAATTCCGTCGATTCAAAATTTGATGACACACCGCAGTAAAAATACATTCGTTATCGAGTAAAATAATCTGTCCATGCGAATTTGGAACTTCTTGAACATATAATAATACGCAGTTCTCAGAAAGAACAACACGTTAGGTACACATGTACATTACCCAGCATATTACCACATGCACAAATGCATTACAAATTTCTCAAAAGAATGTTTAAGACCGGGATTCTTGACCTTTTTGAGCCGTAATCCAAAATCCGCAAGTTCTGTTTTGCGACCCATGAGACTGTTTATTCTTTCGAATTCGAAAAATGAGTCAAAGATGAGTTCGACTTCATCTGGGAAGCCCCTACAAAACAAGTTTGGGTTGTGACCCATTGCGTAACCTTTTAAGCGAAATTGACGAGATATCAATCCCCCTTTAGAAGCATCGTATTCAAGGATTGACAAGCCCGGATATTTGGTAAAGTTGCCCCAGTGGTAAAAAAATCCCTTACATTTTGGACCAGCTGAAAATCGGAATAAAGCCTACTTAAATGTAAAAACTGTGACATTTTATAGGGGGTTTGGTGATTTTCGCCACGCCACTTAAAGGGTTAATAAACCCTGGCTGCAAGTGGATTCGTACTACCTATCTCAGAAGCCCTCTGCGAATCACTTGTGCGTCGTGCCACATAGATCAAGAATTCCAGGCTATCTCGCAAGCCTCAGTGAATCAAGTTTCAACCGTGACCCATGGCTCAAAAAGCCCTGGCTGTAAGTGGGTTCGTATGACCCCTCACCAGAAGCCCATTGAAGCACGTTTTGGTTGGGACCCATAGATCCTTCGCTGGAAATGAATTTGTACAACAATCCATGTCGCAAGCTCCTATTAATCAAGTTTTGGCCGTGACACATAACTAAATCCCTGGCTGTAAGTGGATTTGTTCGACCGATATGGGAAGCGACCCGTATATCAAGAACCCCTGATTTAAGAGGGGTACCGTACGGGTAGCAGCAATAAAATTACAAAAAAACAGTGCTTTTATTTCGCTAGTATGCATTTCTACCGTTATTCACTGCCGTAATACTCTGTATAATTTCCTAGGAATTCCTTCCCTCGTAATAAGGATTTCCCATGAAAACAGCTAATCTTTCAACGTTAGCTTCTTTCAAGGTTGAAAGTCGGAATCATGCCAGCATGAAATTCACGAGAAAGTTTATCTCATAAAAAGATAAAAACGGGATTATACGCTTTTCTTAAGATTACCTGTCAACGAGAGAAGATACTACTCCATTTCCCAAGAAATCCTCGATCTAAGGCGGTTATTTCTCTTACCTTTCTCTCTAAGGTTCTCGAATTCACTAGGCTAGTGAGAGAAGCATCTGCAGTACCTCGCGCTTCGAGTACGTCCTGGAATGCAGAGATAATTTTTGAATTAATTATGTTAGAGCTTTTACCAACAACCCTTCTCCTCGGAGCGTACACCGCGATAACCTCGGGGTGTTGTTAAAATGAATCCGTCTTAATGCCGCTCGAACATTTTCGAGCGAATTATTACCGAAAGCTAAGGACTTTGTGTGTGTGTGTGTGTGTGTGTGGACACCCCCCCCCCAACATATATACAACAGATTAAATTCGTGCCCGTGGATAATAAAACTCGTCCATGAGGATTGGAATGACCTCTCGCTCTCTGTCCTACCAGAGAGATAGCAATTCGAATTGGTTTGGTTAGAGCGTTCCCGGCTATACTCCGTATAAGACAATGATCTCTCGATAATAATTTGCTCGAGCACCGACGGCAAGCAATTTAAGCACGAGTTTATAGTGGTAGTATCGGAGAAATATTTGTGGCGTTTTATTCTGGTTTATGATTTCAATTTTAACTGTAGGCTCTTTACTTTGAAATTATAGTATGTGTTTAACACGTTTCCATTAAGATAGGAGTACAGAATTCTCTTCGGTGAAGAAATTGATTATAACATGCTTGCTCCAAGGATCGTTTAAACTTCATTCATTCGAGATAAGAATGTGCTCCCCATGATTTTCTGGATTCTTTAATTAATACTCTTAATTGAATCTCGTAAACAATCGATGTCACTGAAATCCGAAGGAAATGCATGGAACTTCTTAAAATAATGATCTTTAATATTGAGTGTCGTTCATTAAGAGACCATTTTGGAAATCTTGGAAATTCTTATGTAATGTCCCCAATTATTTTAATTATCGATGAATTTTAAGTTGAATTAAGTTTTATTGTATTGAACTTTTGGGCTGATGAAGTTGTACTTGGGTTATTGGTAGAATGGATGGTGGATGCTGTTCACGTACACAATGTCTCAACGTTAGTGCATTAACATTCGATTTGGCAAGTCTGGATTTGAATCTTTAAAATACAGTGTATGAAGGGCTTTGTCAATCTATTCTGTACTCAGCTGTTACCCGCTGCTTTATTTGTGTGAATTTGGTAATCGGAAAAATGCTCGGAGATGAGATCCTCCCCCCCCCCCCATATACAATTTAAATCCCTCGTGACTCCCTTAAGGGTTGAATTTTCAGCAACCCTCTCTTAGTGAGTCTCTATATTATTTTGGTTTCTCCAGTTTCTATATTATAAAACATAATACTGAACGAACTTAATACATATAGCTTCAGCGATGATTTCCCCTTTATAACTCTTCAAACCCTCTCCATCATTCCCCTTAAATGTTGAATTTCTGAAAACCACTTCCTAGTGAGTCCTTACATCATGAAATGAAACTATATATTGACCAAATTTCATACTTATAGCTTCAGCGGTTCCGGCTTGGCATATGATTTCTCTATATAACATTTGAACCCCCATATGACTCCCCCCCCCCCCCCAGTATTCGAATTTCGAAAAACCCCGTTCTTGGCTAGTCTTTACATGATAAAATGAAAGTATTGACCAAATGGTATTTATAGTTTCAGCGATTTCGGCTCGGCATGAATTCTATATTTGACATTTGATCCGTGCATAATCGCCGGTAAAAGTGATAAATTTAGGGAAGTTTACCTAGTTTAGGAAGTTTATTTTACCAAAATGCTCGGTGATTATGCATAATAACTGGATTTATCACATTTGCTATAACATAAAAAACAACAAAACAATTATATTCGTTCATGAAAGAGAAACAAAACGACTCCAGGTTTCCAGAATTGATGGGAGTATTAGTAAATGTCTTATATTTATTAGCCAAGAAATATTCTGGGTACAACTCCTGTTTATGATAAAATACGTTGAACAATAACAATACAGATATTTGTACCTATTTGTCTTGTATGCCAAAAAGTACATTTGTTATTGTTTTCGTCGCTCCGGAGCATGGAATTCCCGAAAGGAAAATCCCTTGTCAGTTTCGACGTACCACGTCTAATTTCAGTATTCTGTGTACAGAGACCCGGAACCTAGAATAGAATTCTATTCTGGACACGTACGTGCAAAGGGAACGACGAAGAGAAAACAATAGAGTTTTCTCCCTGTAACGTTATGTACATAAGTTCCCTTTTTTTTGTAGAGATGAATTTTTACAATAGTTCTTTGTCCAGATAACGTCTGTCATTCGTGTTTATTTTGCCCACACAAGAATATAAGGAAAATAGCTTTAAAAAAGCGTTTTGGCAACTTATTATTAAACATTTGCAGACCCATCTCCTCACGCGTATGTTTCACATATTGACATATTGCATGCAATACTTAGCTGAGGATCATGTCATGCGAAGATGAATCTAGGGAAAAAAGAACATTCAACTGCCTTTGTAAGAAATCGAAACCACGTCCTCTCACTTGCAGGGTGAGCAGAGTAGGCTACACAAAGGCAACAGATATCTCAATCTTTCCTTAGGGGCCGTTCAAGTATTACTTAAGCAAAGTTTTAGCCATTTTTGACCCCCCCCTCCCCTGTCAGCAAAA
This sequence comes from Pholcus phalangioides, assembly GCF_987345545.1. Lineage (NCBI taxonomy): Eukaryota > Metazoa > Arthropoda > Arachnida > Araneae > Pholcidae > Pholcus > Pholcus phalangioides. Next base: position 93,208,625 of record NW_028301608.1, on the reverse strand, counting down.
GTAAGCAAAACTCTGACCCCCCCCTGTCTGCAAAATTTCGTCATCAGCTCTGCCCCTCTGAATCCTAACGCATATTGGTGTGATCAGAGATGTACACGGAGGGGGGGGGCATAGGGGGGCTCGTTTTTTTTCGTTTTTGACGTACCGAGTAAGATGCTATTAAAATATTTCATATTTTCATAAAGGGTGGTTGATAACGTAAGCATCATCCAAACCCCCTCCCCCCCTTGTCATCAAAAGTCAGCAAATCGGAAACCCCCTCCCCCCATCGATGCTAACGTAATACTTGAATGGCACCTTAGAGAAATAAGTCGCTATTCTAACAATGAGTAACTCTCGGATAAGTCGCCATTTGGTGGCAGCGCCAGCAACTGCGAGCTTTGGAGTGAATTACGTCCGACCGTGCATGTACGGTCCCGTTCAGTGCACACGATCCCAACGTTTCGAATTACCGTTTGATTTTTGTTGCGTTTGTGACAGATGGTAAGCATTTACATTCCCCATAATATCCTCGTCATTTCTATACCGTAGCAATACCACGGTCGTCTTTACCAATTTGACAATGCACCGCGCTACAAAAATGCAGTTTTTATGTAGCGGTTGAACACAGGTGCGAAACAACTGTAGTAGCCTTCTTCCGAAAACTACTCGACTGGATTTAGATCAGTAGTTATTGGACAGAAATGAAATAAGAAAATGCGGAATTAAAGTAAGAAAACTCGAAAACAAAATGTATAAGAGGATATATCGGAAAGAAAATTAAAAATGAGAATAAGTAGAAAATATAAAATTAGAAAAATTTAAATAAGTGAGAATAAGATAAGAGGAAAATAGGAAATAAAATAATAAAAGTGAAAGTAAAAAAATCAAAAATTAATTAAGAAAGTAGAAAATTTTATAAGAAAAGTAATAAAATAAGAAAATCAGAAAATGAAAATGAGCAAAATGGAAGGATAGAAATACTACTAGTAAAATAGGAAAATTAAAAATTAAACGAAGAAAAGTAGAAACTGAAACAGAGAAGCGAAAACTAAAATTGGAAAAATAAATAATTGTAAAATAGGAATGAAAAAAATTTCTGCAATAGAAATTACAAAAAATTATAAATTAGGAATAATTAAAAATATATAATTTTTTCATATTTGAATGCTAAATATTTTATCGAAAAAAAATTAAATTGTGGTCGTCATATTGACTTGAGGATTAAAGAATCCTGCGGAATTGAGAAAATTTGATTTAAAATTTTTTTTATTAAAGTCGTGTAGTACAGACCTTTCGATCACCATAATTGTAAGCGATTAGAACTGTGAAAAATTCAAATTTCAAACCTCCATGAAGCCGTTCCACAGTCATTCAGCCAATTACCACTGTTTTAACCCTGAAGATATTAGTGTCAGATGTAAGATTTTGTGAAACCCATCATGTAGTGCATGTTTGCATTTCCCAGGTGCTGCCATTTGCTTCCAAAAATTGAAGTGAGAAACTAGCAAATTGAATGAATATTTTTCGGAGCGTAAATTCAGTATTGTGGGTCTAATGTTCATTATGGTGGGATTCTGTTTTGGAATGATCATCGGTCCATATACGAGAAAAAAAAACCGTGAAAATTTTTATATTTACAATTGAAATACAATGAGATACCTCGGCTAACGAGGATAATTCTTCCAGAATCAAGTTCGTTATTCGAAACGCAATTTTCCATGCATTCTATGGGAAATCGTTTAATTGGTTTCAGGTATGACCCAAAATTTGATTTGGAGATAAGTTTTGTTTTTTTAAAATAAAGTACTGTAAAAACAACAAAAACTGATCAAAGGTTAAAATGAACATCTTCTAAATAAGAGACTTTACAGGATATGCTGGAGATCTTTTTAGTTTATTATCCTATGTGTACACATCCAACGACTATGTTGTTGCCACAACCCAGTCAAGGTTGTACGTGTCCCCGTCCTTTGTAATTCGGTCAGATTATTTCTATGTCTGGTAACTCAGATAGAAAAGATAAGCTCATCGAATGCTCTCACTGTTCAGTTTGATACTGAGCGAAAGAATTTTGGAAAAAAAATACTGAGGTAGACATGAATTGATCGGGCTCTACTCACAGTAATTCTTATGATAATTGGAATGAAAATTCTGCTCATAATGTGGCTAGGGTAAGTTAGCCTGTGCATCCATATGAATGAAAACGTTCTTTGGCTGAGGAGGCAGAAAAATCACCGAAGAAACCTACGTCAGCCGAAACATTCGTAAGGCGAGTTGTTAGTTAGCCGAGGTACCATTGCATAATAATATTTTACACTATTATAGTTTCTTAGTAATAGAAAATAAGTAGACGGCTGACAAAACTCCCTGCCAACCTTTATTCGTCATTTTTCAACGACCCCATCGGAAACATTTCGAAATTAAGGTCTCTACCGTAAAGGTGAGTGAAAATATCCCGTAAAATATTCTCAAACTACGATACCATAAATTTTCGAAACACTTTCAGTTTTGAGAGAGAGAGAGAGATTGGGGGGGGGGGGGCAGACCCTTATATACTGTTCAAAAATACAAAAAAAAGAAACAAAATCTTTCATGACATATCCAGTAAAATACCATACAAGCACCTGATAAAATTTTTAAAAACAAGGGGGAAGGAAAGACAATTTCTTGAGAGTTTTACGACATTCGCTTCTCCGAGCGCACCTCATGGCTTATCGCATCTTGCAGCACACAAGCATATTTCGCATGCATACCTCAGGCAGCAGCAGCAGCAGATGTCGGCTGAATTAACGTTTTTAAAAACGACAGGCGGCGGTTCATGCACTGCTGAATTTTATAGACTCAGACAATTTTTGTTCAGTATTTTTATTAAAAATATTTTTTTCCATTAAAAAACAAGATGGCGTCGAACTCTCAGTGCATTAAACCAAAGGGGGAAAAAAAGAAGTTTTTAACCCTAATAAAGGTTAACATATGCTCCCGTTTTTCCCGTTTTTTTTTTAGAGGTTTATTATCCCGAAAGGTATTGATGGAACGTGCCGACACGTTATGTCGATACATGAAAGGAAGTAAATATATTTCCAGCTCCGAGAGAAGATCGTTTTTCAATAAAAAAAAAATCTCTTCATTTTTCGGAATCGAGCCAAGTGTATAATCGGTTTTTTTACCTCCGGCATTAAACCGAGTTTTACTTTTTCCGATTTTTTTCGTATTTTATTTCGGAAAAAAAAACATCAGCAGCTGTGTAAAGCTGGTGATATGATAATGTTTTCAGATTTAAGGGACTTCATAAAAGTCTAAAAATAGGATTTTAAAAGAAATTAATGCATTAAATGAACCGGAATTTATTTTTTCTTATAATCTGTTCACGAGAGATGTTTTCATTATCTCTTATTAACGCTGTCTGAATAAGAATTTATATTTAAGGAGTCTCTCTTGCTCAAAATAATCGAGTTCTTAAACTTTTGCTTTTAGCTGCGACACCAAAATTAAGAAAACGATCAATTCGTGACCCATGGGTATGCTTGAAATTTTAAAAATACTTATTGAATATACATAAATAACGAAATGCGTTTGGTTTGCAGAAGTTTTTGAACTTATAAGCCAATAGGGGTTCAAAATTATTGAAGATTATCTGAAATTATTTCTTCCATGAATTCTGAATTTTTATTACTTCTGTAATTATTTTCTGATCAATTTTCAATTATTTCTTTCACTGATTTGTTATCAATCGTCAAATATTTCTTTTCTTTATTCTGACCTATAAAATTTCCATTAATTCTGAGAAAGTTTTTCGTTAGTTTTCGAAATGTTTAGTTAATTTTATAATTAGCATTTTCTTCATTGATTTCAAATTCTCATCAATTTTGAATTTTCATTACTATGTATGGTGTGGTGATATTTGTATAGATAACCTCCCAGAGCATTCCTGTGTATTCTACAATATTGTTATGGCCTTTCTTAATGGTTGACTTCCTGATTTTATACATTCCAAAATGTATAAAATCAGGACTGAAGACAGCATGCAATTTTTCTGGGTCTCAACCCACAGGAAGACAAAACCGTTGAGCCCTTGCCCGTGGCACAACAAATGGATTCATTACCGTATTGAATGTGGATTTGCATGACCCGTTTCAAAAGCCCTCACGACTCAAGTTTGGTCGTTTTTCTTACTTCTAGCATTAGACCAAGTTCTACTTACGCAGCTGTGTGAAGCTGGTGATAACAATGTTTTATTCCAAGAGAGTGGGAGAGGGATATTCAAGAGATTTCATAAAAACCTAAAAATAGGATTTAAAAATAAATTAATGCAGTTTAAATGAGACCGAAATTTTTTTTTTCTTATAATGTGTTCACGAAATGTGTGTTTTCATTATCTCTTATTAGCACTGTCTGAATATGAATTTATATTTAAGGAATCTCATGGTTAAAATAATCGCCTGAATCAGGGGTTATTAATCTTTTTTTCAAATGCGACCTAAAATAAAAAAAGCGATCAATTCCTCTTCTCTCTCGCGCCCCTTGGGAATATTTGAAATTTCAAAATGCTTATTGAATATACCTAAATAACGAAATGTTTGGTTTTCCGAAGATTTCGAACTTGTAGGCCGATGGAGGCCCAAAATTATTGAAGGGTATCATTGATTCTAAAATTATTTCTTCCATAAATTCTGAAGTTTTTTTTTGTGTTCTGTAACTATTTTGTGATAATTGTGACATTAGTTTTTATTAATTGTGACATTAGTTTTTATTAATTGTGACATTAGTTTTTATTAATTGTGACATTAGTTTTTATTAATTGTGACATTAGTTTTTATTAATTGTGACATTAGTTTTTATTAATTGTGACATTAGTTTTTATTAATTTTGACATTAGTTTTTATTAATTTTGACATTAGTTTTTATTAATTCTGAAAAAGTTTTCCATTAGTTAGTTTTCGAAATGTTTCCATTAATTTTAGGATTAATATTCTTTTCATTAATTTCAAATTCTCATCAATTCTGAATTTTCATTAGTATCTTTAGTAGGGTAATATTTGTATAGATAACCTCTCTCAGTATTCCTGTGTATTCTGTAATATTTTTATGGCCTTTGTTAATGCAGACTTCTCCTGAAAATTATTAAAATTAGGACTCTAGACAGCATAAAAAGATGTGCAGGTCTCAGTCCAGGAAGCTGAAATCGTTTGAGTACAACAAATAGATTCATAACCGAATTGTATGTGGATTTGTACGACCCGTTTTAAAAGCACCTACGACCCATGTTTGGTCATTTTTTTACCACCTACTTTTATACTAACTTCTATTTACGATTTTTTTCGTAGTTTGTTTCAGAAAAAACATCAGCAGAGCTGTGTAAAGTTTGTGATGTTAATGTTTTCAGATTTTAGAGATTTCATTAAGACTTAAAAATACGTTTTGAAAAGAAATTAATGTATTACATAAAATGGCTGGGCCTCTGCCCAGGAAGCCGAAGTCGTTAAAAATATCTGAAACCAGTGGCAAAACAAATGAATTCATCACTGTATTATATGAATTTGTGTGCGACCCATTTTAGAAGCGTTTGTGACCCAGGTTTGGGTCACGCAACTCATAGGTTACGAACACCTGATGTAAAACGTACGGAGGAAAGGAAATTGAATAATCACGGTATTTCAATCCATGGGGTTTCTTTGATTATAGTCTCCTCGGAAGATACTGGGTGACAAAAAAAAAACCCTGTAACGATCAACAACGAAGGTAAAAAAATGCCATGATACATACATGCTCAACCAATGGCCCGCGCTAGAAATGTGGTTTTCAGTGTTAGCTGATGTGGCCCGTGTCCTCAAACCTAATTATGTAAAAATGAAATAAGCAGCACATTACCAGATCAATTAGTTGACCAGCGAAACGGCGATGCAGTTTCACATTAATTAAGAGCTCCATGCTCCATTTACAGATCACTAAAATGGCCCGCGTCACATTTATAGATCACTAAAGGGGCTCCCGTCGCATTGACAGATCATTTAAGCGTGACCTACAGCAAATTTACAGAAAACTCAAGTTGGACCTGAAGAACTAACCCGTGCAGGGGTTGCAAGTTTTATCAGAGCTTTTACAAAACTTTTATAGTGTAATCCCTGTTTCTGACAACGGCATTTATTGGATAGCTGGAATATATCATAAGCGGGATTACACTATTATAAAAGTTTAAGAGAGTTCTTTTATAAAACTGGGGAAAATTAATCAATGAGCCTATTCGGTTGCATTTGCGCAAATGTAATCAACACGCTTATTAGCTACATTTCTTAAGTTTTATAAAAGAACTTTTCTAAAACTTTTATAGTTTATTACCAAACATTTGTTGTTCTATTCATCATCAGAAACACCGTGAACAGTAATTTTCTTCGTTTTCTTTGTTAAAAGTGAAAGTGTCAATTCATCTGTGAATTCAAAGTGAAACTCATCTGTTTACGTAGGCGTTCATCTCTCGTCCAAGGAGACCAGCTTGGGGGTCCTAAAGAAAATTCAGTTTTCGTTTATAACTTATTTCAAGTATAAATTCCAATGACATCATTTATTTATATTTTTATTTGATAATAAATATTATACAACCATTATAATTTTATATAGTTCAATACAACCGTCACGTGTTGCAACGACATACTAAATGCATCCCATTGGCGATTTAAGCTAGGGCTTATTTTTTTTCGGGGTAGGGCTTATATTAGCAGCATCCTAAAAAGTCATGCTAGGTCTTATTTTCGGGGAAACACGGTATACCTAATTTGTCGTAGTATGTGGAATTGTTCATTCAACTCGTAAAAGAATATGAAGTGCAAACACTGGAACATGGCCCCCACATCCTGTAGCGGGGCCACTAGGCTGGGATCTTTTGCGGGCCCCTCGGTCAGACTTTTAACGGGCTCCCTTCTGTAGTTAATTTATAGCGTGAAAAGTAAAAGAAATTATGATAACCGTCCCGGGACCCAAGGCTAGAGCCCTGTCAGCCCCCCCCCCTATGTGGGGGGCCATGCACTAGAACCGATAAAACAGTTACAAAATAAATGAAGAAAAAAAAATACTGGCAATGAATAAATATTATTCTGATTGCAATTCGAATGTTGTGCCGCTGTGATGGTCGAGTGGTCATAGTGACGGACTCGCATCGCGGGGACCCGGATTCGAGCCCCACAGTGGTGGTCGGCTGAAGTTGGTTTTCTGTGGTTCCCAACTTCGAGGCGCAAATGCGAGTCGATCTTCCCGTTAAAAAGTCTCGCCACAGAGAGCAACAGGCCTACAAACAGTACAAATATACAGTCACTACACATCATTCACTTCACTTCTGAGATATAGATGGCAGCACTGGAAAAAATCATTCCACAACACTAGATACTCACTCAGACGGTTAGGTACACACACTTACAATTCCGGCACAACTCGCGAGGTAGTAAATTGCCTATGGCGATAGACATGAGTTGTGCTCGGTATAAAAAAAAAATCGAATGTCGTGAAGTCCATGGCGAGATTGTTTCAAAGCGGACAGTGACTCAAAGTTCAGGAAAAAAAAAACGGAAAACTAACTTTAGTCACCACCTACGGGAATCGCGATGGGGAGTTCAGCATGATGCCCACACAATTACACACAGTGGCGTACGCGGGTAACCACTGCGTGAATTAATTACACTATGCTGAAAATTATAGGCAGGAAATCAAAGTAGGTTTCGATATTGATGACTGAAAAATACATAGAACATTCGTTCTGTACAAAATTGTTATTCTGCGAGTTGTTTAGAAAATAGCTTTAATACCATTAAAAATGTAAAATTTGTTACCACATGCTTTCTGGAATCACCAGTTTCACGAACACTCTAGGCACTCTCTATGACACAAAACTTCATTACGATAGTATCAACGTTGCTTCCAGTGCCATTAAAAGCGAGTTAGGAAACGCGAAATGAAGTTATAATTTAGTTGAACCCCAAGCGTCACATTTTTCCTCATTTTCACGACTATGAATTGGAAATCAACGGCAATGTTCACCATAAACTAGATCGTGTAAAGCTCTAGAATTAGATTTATCAACTTTGTTGACTGCGAAGAAAGGGGGATGATAATGATTGCATGCAGTATGGTACTCATTAAACGCTCTTTCAACAACTCTCGGGTATCCTGCGAGGACTCTGTGGTTATGAAACACTGACAACCTCGTTCTAATAAAGACGGAGTTTATATATACGAGAGCCTTTCTCATAATTAACGGGTTTCGAACAGCAACCGAAAGTCCGCCCGTCCGTCGCTTAACGCAATAAAGCTCCACATTGTCTGTGGAAGTGAGCAAAATGTCCCTTTTCTAGAAACGCTTTAATGTGAACTTGAAACTGAAACTCCGTAGTATATAGTGAGTGGCTCATTTGTTTTCCCACGTTTCATTTGCAGTTTTAGTAGTCGCGTAAACTGTCGATTCCACGCCGCGGCTGGTATTTGCGATGCATATTCAGCACGAAGCTAATTACAGTTATTGATCAGGTTGCTGGTATAATCTCGGCTGCGATTCTCCCTACATTTGATGTTACTATGGCGAAATGCATGCACTGCATCAATGGCGTTCACACTTGCGAGATTTCGCGAGTCTGTTTGTGAATCTGAAGCACTTCACGCGGGTGAATCTTGCATGAATGTAATCAATGGAATGCTATCCTGGAAACGATATCCAAGTATCCAAGTTCAACGAGAATGCTGTGATTTATACATGCTTTTTAACAGTACCGCCAAAAATTTCATTACAATGGCATCGAAGATTTTGGTGAATGGTTTCGTGATTTTCCATTTTGTCGTTCTAATTGAGTCTGACGTTTTCAAGATAGTCAGATGAAATCAAATACTGTACATCAGGGGTGCACAACTTGCGGACCGCCAACATGTTCTACCTGGCTCGCGAAAGGTGTTCCGGTAGTAGTAGTGGTAGAAAAGTATCTGTAATAAATTCATGGTCACATATTTACTTCATAAAAGTAAAGGAAATCATGATCAATACGAGGCATCGCGAATTTTCGCCAAAAAAATAGTTGAAGGTGGGAAAAATTGTCAATTATATATATGGCCAAAAAATGGTCAAAGGTTTGTAGAGTTTCCAGAATGCAGCCAAAAAATTTTCATTATTTCAAAAATTATTTGTTTCATAAATTCAAAAATTATTTTCATTAATTCCAAAATTATTACGAAATTATTTCATTTATTAATGAGAAATTATTATTTCATTTATTAATGAGAAATTATTATTTCATTTATTAATGAGAAATTATTATTTCATTTATTAATGAGAAATTATTATTTCATTTATTACGCGAAGTCATTATTTAATTTATTACGAAATTATTTCATTTATTAATGAGAAATTGTTTCATTTATTAATGAGAAATTGTTTCATTTATTAATGAGAAATTGTTTCATTTATTAATGAGAAATTATTGTTTCATTTATTAATGAGAAATTATTGTTTCATTTATTAATGAGAAATTATTGTTTCATTTATTACGAAATTGTTTATTTAAATAATTCTAGAATCGAAAAATCGTCCTCCAATGTTTTCTACCGTTTTCTGAAAATGGTCGTTGGGCCACGACAAACAGCTCCGAGGACCAAATGTGACCCGCGGGCCATGCGTTAAAGACCCTTGATTTAATTCTGGTATACATTAGCACACATTCTTTTCTTTACGTACTGCATATAAAATGACTTCCAATTCTGAACCTTAGTTTAATATGATACCTCGGGTCTTAGAGAAAAAATGCAGATAAGACACTCCGGATCGTTTTTCTTCTCTCCATTCTTCTGGCTATCATTAGTTTTTCCTTGGCTTCCAGCCACGTGACATTAAGATTTCATTAGGATTGGCTATGCCAATGGAGTAACATTCATTGCATAAGAGCATGCTGATGATTTTTAAATGACTTCTAAAATAATTTTGTGTGGTTCAAGTTAATTCTGGGATTTTCCATAGATTATACTCAGGATTTTCTCACTCACACATACAGGAATGTTTATTGTATATACATTTATACATGCTTAATGTGCTTTTCAACCTACTTTAATTAACAATGATGCTGTCGGTGGTGAAATCTGTTAAATGGTGAGGCTAAATAAAAAGAATGGATTTGTCACCAGAGTAAAGAATACCTGAAAAGGGGGGAAGAGGCAAAAAATGGCAAGGAATGACAAAAGTACACAAAAAACAAGAATTTTTGGCCAGAAGCTTGGTGAGGTTAACGAGACTATAAAAATCATATTTATTAATTCATTACATAAGGGAGATTCTCACAAGGTAAAATGCTTGCAATTGACAAAAATCAAATCACTAAATGGTCATGTCAGAATTTGTTGATGGCGGAATTGACAATCAACAAAAAAATTTTTGGCTCTGCATTAAATTAAAAAAATGTGCACGTAAAAAAAATATTAAAAAAAATCCAATGAGGTATCTCATAAATTGTGCGTTCTTGTGAAAGTCATTTCTTCTGCATGATGAGCCGGCGATCCTGGTTGTCAGTTCGTATGTCGGACAGCACTTCGATGACCACCATTTGAATATACTTGAGAGAGGTTTTATGTATCAGGAATTATACTTTTACGAAATCTTATATTTGCGTGTCGTGATTCATTCGATTTTTAGGACCCCTCACAAGGAGCACCTCCTTGGTACAGGGTCACCTCTTGAATCCCCTCACGCCAGTGATGGTAACCTCGTCAAGCAAAATTTCCCACAAAAATTTCCCTTTTGACTAAATTTTTCCCACACATTCCGAAATATTTGCTGCCATCTATCGGTGGAAATATGTAGTCAATTATTTTACACTAGAAAAGCATTGTTTGGCATTTATATATTTTTTTCAACAGAAATTCTTTTGTTTGACCAAATTTCAAAATTTCCCACAAATGCCAAGAAATTTCCCATATGGACCAATTTTTGCCAATTTTTCCCACGAATATGGGAAATTTCCCACGAGTTACCATCACTGCCTCAGGCTAGGTGCCTGGTTTCTTTCAACATTCTCACACCTTCTCGCCAAGTGAACGAGAGTGAGCTCGCCGCTGGTGTACGTGACTGTCCTTTTGTACAGTAGCGGTCACTGTAACCGGTGCTTTCTGGTTCTTACCGTGCCTGTACAAAGGACCTGGCGTTGAATTAGCGACGATAGTGCGCCCTGAGTTGGTAGAAGGTTGGCAACCCCTACTTGCTGCGGAGACATGCAGTCAGCTTGATTGTTGAGAGTGATGTATACAGTTGAATGACGTTTTGTGCCGACAAAAGGTGCCGCTCGTTCTCTGTAGCCACCACACACATATCTTTGAGGGAGGTGTACGAGTCAATTTGGCGATCGGGGTCGAGTACGAAAATAAAACTAAAAAAATGCAAATTCATGCCTGTGATGGCATGACACTGTCCCGAACTGCTTGCACAATGGATGTCTTTGAAACCGTTGATTTTAGAAATAACTTTCAATTGCAAAAAGTTTTCAAATTATGTGTGGTTACAGGAAATATCTTCTTTTCGAAGAGGTTGTATTCATAAAAAAAGTATTTTATGTAGATCCTGTGTGATAAAACTTCCAATTAGTGCAATGTACATGCGGATCTAAGAAGTCATTTAAAAAAAATTGCATATATTTAAATTAGGGCTGGTCCGATTAATCGATTAATCTGGTCGGTTAATCGATCAATTGTTAATCGCAGTTGGAAATTTTAGTTGAGTTAATCGACTCGATCAATTTGATTAAAATTTTCATTAAAAGTTTGTGAATTGACTTGATTTTTTTGAAAAAAAATGATTAGATGTCTTACAAATCACGTTCTATACAGAACATGATAAGAGACCATATTTAAAAATATATGAATTAATATTTTGATCAAATTAGATTCAACGAAAACTGATGATCTCGGTTTCAAATTGAGTTTGATGCGAGTTTTAGAAGCGGAACAAAAATTATTGTCCCCACTATGAACTCGTATTTAACGTTTTTCGTATTCTTGGAAGCATCAGCTCATCTCCTCATAAGTACCATTCCAGAGGAGCTTTTAGGAAAACAAGAAACAGTATAATCGAAAGTAGTTTCGAAATCACTGAATAATATCCCAAAACAACCGATTTAAAAAAAAAAGTCAAGATCAAGAAAGTTCAAGGTATAAAGAAATTACAGGTTTTGGCAATTAGGTTCAGTTAATTGCTTGAAGCGTATTATTATTATCAAGTATTAAATTGCTTGAAGCGGGCAGTTTTAATTTCTAATTTCTTAACGTAATTTCTATATTAACATCTACGAATAGGTGAGTAAAATGAATGAAATATATTTTTATAGCATCTATTATTATTATATTGTCACAAAAAATATTTTATTGAAATTCAATTAATCAGTTGATTAAACGATTAAAGTTTTTTGATTACCCAGTTAAAAATTTTAATCGATTCCCAGCACTAATTTAAATGAAATATTAACGGAGATTTCGAATTCTTCCGCCTTTGTCACCAATAATTGAGTGGTTCACAAATTGCGGAACTTAAATTAAATTCAAAGTTGTAAATATTCTGTAATTGAATGGGTATCTGAAGAAGGGAATATATTACGATTTTAAAATTTGACAACAAGCGTCACAAACTAAAGGCATTTCATTTTGAAGACGTAATCGCTGTGGAAATCGCACATATGCATTATCACATTATCTATAGCGGTAGTTTGGACACAGAAACCAATACAGTGGAGTTTGTCTCATCAAATTTTACATTCTTCCAAGAAAAAACAGTTTCGGAAAAATGTAAAATTTGCCCTTCTTCCGGGCACCTATTTAGTTGTCAAAACAATTATCAAAAAATGTGATTGTTATTTATGCTAGGAAAAAAATAAAATGGTTGAGTTATTACTGTAATTGAAAGTATGTTTCTAAAGTCAACGGTTGCAGAGATATCTGTGGTGGAAATAATTTGGAACAGCCTGTATAGTTAGGTTACTAATACATAATAATTTTCTAAGAATGATATGATAAAATATTTCTGTAAGACATCTTTTTTTTCAAAAATATTCAATTAAAACAATAACTTTCAAAACTGAAATGGAAAATTAATTTTTTATGTACCTGTGTGTTTAAGTTTAGAAATTAAATTTCCTTCTTTGGCAGGAGAATTCTTAATTATATTCATTAATTTAATTTCGAAATTTATATATTAGTTCAGGAAAAGAAAAGGAGTATTCTGAAGAAAAACCCAGCCATCTCTTTTTTTTTGGTTGCGGCAAAAGGCGGAGAAATTCTTTTTTCCCTCTGCGGGAGGAAAAAAACATTCCTCATTTCTCCAGTTCTATTTTTGTGAAAGATAGATATCAATCGAACTCAGATGCTAATTTAGTACAATCAAAAAGAAGGCGATACAAACATGAAATCTGGGTTCGAACCAACTGTCACGGGCACACAAATAACAATGACAGACACTACCACTACACCAGCAATGAACAATCATCCCGTAGAGTGCAAAGAAACCTGTCAGATAATAGAGCAAAAATAAATAAATAAAACATGGTTCTCTCCATCTATACGTCATTTTAAAAATTTCATATAAAAAGTAATAATTTAAAATCATCACAGGATGATTGAGCAGGCTACTACTGTCATCATCTGTAATTATGGGAGCACTTTAAAGGATAAATAATTTAATCAATTCATTTTACTCATGACGAGAATACATGAAATCCACCGCAAAGTATTAAAATTTACTCGATTTATAAATCTTAATGAATCGACAAAGTTTCCCTATGAATTTTCCTAATTAAATTACGCATTTCAAAACTTTTTATAGTTATTTTCTTTAAAAGAAAATGATTAGTTAAATAATCTAAAATTTATGAGTATATAATAATAATAAAAATAATAATACGTAATATATACTGGAAATACGATATTAATTTTTTTAAAGATAAGGTTATTTCTAGTAAATTATGTGAATAATATTTTGTTATTGTGTTTGGAAATTTTCGCACGAGTGTCACTCGTAAAGTTCATAAAAGAGGCTTTAAATACTTTCGTTGTTATTCGAAGGAAACGCTCTTAAGTTTTCCCAATTATTCTGTCAAAGAAGTTTTTTTTTTCTTTTGTTATTCTTAAACAGCTTTTGCTCAACAAGATTTGATGGTTCTTATCGTCGTTCATTTTGAGTTTCCTCTTCCCACGCAAACCACAGTTTAGCGAAAAAGTGCTCATAATGAACACTTTCCCCTTCCTTACTTTTTTTTTTATCTTTCTAATACGAACACAAAGTAATATCTCGTAAAGAGAGTTATTTTCAGGAAAAATCTTTTGTTATGCATAAAAAATAAATAAATTATTTTAAGCCCCCCCCCAATCATTTTTTATGTGTTTTTTTTGTTGTTCGATGAAATATGATAAACGTACTTAAATGCATAAGTAGTATGAAAAACAAAATCGTCTTTTGTATATAAGTATGGTTACCTTACATAAAAGTATTAGAATTCGCTGCAAGTTTGTTTCCTATACCTTGAAGTTGAGTATTTGTAGGAGGATACTATTATTAGTATCCCCATAAAAAAAACCAGATAGCAGATGTGAATTTACAAGCAAATCAGCTAACACAGCGAATGCATGAAGAGGCCACATATCAGACGCCGCACGTGAATTTAAGTACCCAAAGACAAATCGGATTCCATACTCAAACTTATCCGCTCGCCATCCAATACAGATATCCTGTAGATTGAGGGTAATGTCATTTTATAGGAATTTTCATACAAAATCGAAATGTCATCAAACATCCATCACACCATCTGCCAATTCCGAATAAATTTTCGTCGAATATCTACTTCGGGAAACGCTGATTTCAGTTATGTATTGCAAACAAAAGACTAAATTTCTCCTGAACAAGATCACCGATATGGTATATTGTAGGATCTTTCGAAAGCTGATATAATAGAGACGTTTTTGGTAAATTTGATCGATTGTAGCTAGAAGGGTTTGCGAAATTGGCGATTAATACTTTCCGGTCTGAGCTATTTCGACTATGTTCCTGTGGACTGAGGGTTTTTTTGCACTTTTCATGATTTTTTTAAAAGTAATTGAAATATATACATCTCAACAGTTTTTTTAGCTAGAAATTTCAAATTCTTTTCTTCCATAATATAGCAGTTATTTGAAAGGTACTAATAATTAATATTTAATGAGAAATAATTAAAGGAAGTATGTTTTAGCGTTTTAAAAAAAGTTCCGCATCAGAAAGCATCATTTTTTAACAAAAAATTTTAAACAATTCTGAATAAAAACTTAGGCAGGTGTTGTATAAATATCTAAAATTGGTTTTCATTAAAAAAAATATCATCTTGTCATCAACAAACATGGCTACTTTACCTAGGAAGAGAAAGACAAATGTGTTTCAACTATACTTCTACATCATTTCAGAAAGCTACAAGCTACATACGTTTGCTGCTGCCGTATATATCTATAATTTTTTTTTTTGGAACTAGAAGATTTATAGATTAAGTTTAAAAACACTGGGAACATATATATTCAGCCATTTTATAGCTACTAGAGCTAAAAGTTAAGCTAGTTCTCTTGAACAAAATCGGCATCCCGAGTGAGGCTCGGGTGTAGACCCAAAAGTGTTAAAAATTTTGACGACAATTCCATTTTGAACTTCTTCACAAATCTTGTTGGTGAAGTTCAAAGGCAGTTTTAATATAACAAGTCATTTTAATGACATCGTGTTGAAAAGAAAAAAAAGTTCAGGTCATCCCGGGATGATTGAGCAGTCTACGACGCTGATCATCTGTGAATAATGGGAACATTCTGAGAGTTAAAAAAGAACTCCGTAACTTTGAAATGATATTTGGAAACAGTGATAAATATATATAGAAAAATGAAACAAGTAATGTTCGTCACTACTGCTCATTAGAATTGGCAAAGTGATAATAAAGAAAGTATTGACGAGTTATTGTTATTCATCAGAACCTTAGTATCGCCAATTCAGGTAGTGCTTTCAGGTAGTGTTCGTTTGATGGTCAGGCTTGGAATTTCAAATACCGCGGTTTGTGTAATTAGTTATAAGTTTTTAGTCTAGTTGTCTAAGCGTTCACCCGGAAAGTGAAAGGACGTGGGTTCGATCCTCCCCGCAAGGGCAGTTGAATTTTCTCTTTCCGAAATTCATCTTCGCAACAGCCAGTTAAAAACCTTTGTACGTATAGCGGAAAGTGATGTCATCCTTTCAGGACTCTATTTTCACTGGTAAAAAAAATGACCCTCGTTTTACAAAACTACCTCTTAAAATTTTGCGAGAGGAGTGAAATTACTCTTCAAAAATTATATATTCGGATAATAGTAGTCGCCCCGACCGACTGTGGCGCCATCTGCTGGTTAAAATTATAACAAATTGTATAAACCGTGGCACAGTGATACCTACGCTAACGAAGTGCCTCGGCTTTCAAATTTCGGACAACGAAGATGTTTTCGTGATTTTTCTGTCTCGACTGACGAAAACGGATTCGGCAAACGATCATTTTCGTTGATATGGATGCTAGGGGCCATTTAGTGCATCCCCTGATAGGGACCCCAATGATTGTTTTTTTTTCTCCTTTCATTTCAGAATTTTCTCAGCCACGACCGCGCCCTCCGGGGCAATGAGCTAAAATCGCATAAGTGACACAGCCTGGTCTGTTCCGTCTCCAAGTTTGGGAGTCCTTTCTGAAACACCCTGTATAGAGTCGTAGGCTTGATCACTACCGTTTTAAGCCCAAAGGGTATATGTAGCAGCATGGAGTTGGACGTGTCTACATAAGCTGGTCATCCAAACGAATACCCATATTCCAATTCAAGATGCTTCAATATATGTATCAAATTAGCATTGAGTAAATTCGAAGTCGAAATGCATTTTTTTTAGGAATTCTGAATAAAGTCAAAATGAGTATTTTTAGAGGGGACTGGTGATCGATTATGTGGACTAAATAAAACAAGCCAACAAGGCTTACTTAGTCGATAACATAAAATGTTTGCCGAATTCCTATATTCCTCACCAAGCGTAGAATAATTGTAAGTAACGGCATGTTCAGCTAGTAATACGAGATTAAATTGGTAAGCCCCTGGTATTTAGCGTCTCGGTATTTATTGCAACATGAATATTCATGAGCTCGAAATTATTTCGAAACTGCAAGCAATCGCGTCCTCGAGATGAATGGTTGTGATGCAACTATTCACTTCGTCGCTATTCTTTATTAGAAGATTCAAAGCGAATATATTGGATATTTATGTCCATTTTCGTATGTAGTTCTGAATGAGTTATTTTCGTCTAAGCGAAGTAAGACTGTGGGGGGTCTTCTCTTGACTGGTTTCCCCTAAGTGTCTTCAGGGTTATTCAATATATAATTATATAATAATATATATATAATAATATATATATAATAATATATATATAATAATATATATATAATAATATATATAAATATTTTCATACTCATACTTTTGCTCCGATAGATGCATGATCTGTTCCTTTGACTATGACTTTTTTCTTTTGATCCATTCATGAAGATGTCTGTCAAATAATTTTTCTGACAGAGTATGATTTGCTATATATATATATATATATATATAGAGACACATATTTCCCGCGTGTCCCAAAACCCAATTAGGAAGTTGTTGCCCTGTCTCTTCTGATTTCAACTGAAACAATTCCATGATTCTAAGTGCAATATTCACCGAGATATTCGAATTCGAAAAACGGGGGAAATTTGGGGAAAAACATCGTTTAAAATGCGGTTAAAACGGCTTTTCCGAAGCTGTTTTTCCCCAACTTTCATCCGTTTTTCGAATTCGAATATCTCAGTGAATATTGCACTTGGAAATATGGATTTTTTTTTATGGTATCAAGAGAGGCGCAGGAAAACAACGATTTTGGGGCACACGGGAAAAATATAGAAAAAGTTAATTTTGTTATTTTAATAACTGTACAACCTCTTGAAACATGAATGACATATCTGAGTACTACGCGTTATTTGAAAATTTTTCTCATTGGACGTCAACAGTTCGTCAGTAAAATAACATGCCCCATATTTGCTATGCACCCTTTATAAAGTATCTGAAATGGATGAAACTTTTGGGATTGATTCAAAAATTGTAGAAAATATTTATGCGCATTTCTCTTCTACACAAAATATCGGAAAGAATATCTATCACAAAAATATGTGACCCCTGCTGCCACCTATCGAATAGAAAGCAAACAATCTGTTTGGTTTTGGGTTTCAAACTATGCAGCATGAAAACAAACAACAATATGTTATTAACAATATGTAATTTATTTTTATGCTGCATACCAGTGTAAATTCTATGCACCAAAATATCGGTTAATTAATATTTTTTTTTGTAAATACCAAAAAACATGCATAAATATAAAATATATACTGAAGCAAGTTAAGTAATAATATTTTTCGGGCATGTAAGACATTAATCCGGACAACTATTATTTTCAGTTACATGCACGGCCGTTCAGTATAGCCCTGCTCGCTTATAACGACAAAATTTCGCAGAACTTTTGAAGTCGTTAAAACGGAGACCGTAAATTAAAATTCATATTTTACTACCAATGACATGCAATATATCTCCACGCGCATTAAAAAACATCCGTTAATAATTATAATGCAATTTTTCAAAAAAAACATTTAACGAAGAATTCTTTTCCCACATATCACCTGAAAAATCTGTGATCCTTTTTAACGGCATCAAAATCACAAGATGGATTCGAATTCGATGAATTTCAATTCCAGTAGGGAATGATTTCCTGTCTCTTCGTTGGATCACAATTTTTCATTTATTCTTTCTTTGAAATTTCATACTTCAGGCATTTTCCTTTAAATGTAATTTTTTTAATCTCTTGTTTTTATCTGTAAAAGGTTCCGAAACCACCACCTGAAGGCAAGTAATTTCCTGTTGCAGTTTCTATTTCTTTTTTTTTTTCGAATAACGTCATCTAATATCCTTCACATATAAGTGAAAAACGGCAATCTATGAAATCTAACGATCAAACGACGCGATAACAGAGTTAGTCAAATATTAAAATGAATTTCTGTATAAAGAGACTAGTTCTGAGGGGGGATAGTAAAAGCGTTCTATGATTTAGCAGCGGTGTAGCCGAGGGTGTTAAATGAGCCAGGGCTAGAGGAGAACGGGGGGGGGGGGGTTGCAACTGCCTCGGGTGGAAAACTTCATGGGGTGGCAAATTTCAGGAAAGAACAAAAATACCTTTATAAAAATCATCGAATTTCGCAGTGGTGGAAGTGACAATACCCATGCTTACATACCAAACCCTACTTCCACACACAAAAATACTAGTTACAGTGCTGAGATGTGCACATAAGGTTTGGGGGTCTCATACCTTTTAAAATGGTGAAAAACTATGGTCTAGTAGAAACAGCATTAAAAAAACACTTCTTAACGATTGATTTATTTCAAATTTTATGCACATATTTTTCATTGTATATGCTATCCTACGTTAGTACAAAGTTTTGCGTATCTCTAATACCTAAGTTTAACAAATTGTCAAAATAATGCATTAAAAAGGCTGGCGCGCATGATAAAATAGCATTACATCAAAAAGTGATTGAATAAAAATTCAATCAATATATATAAAGGAAACTACAAGATATACTGAAGACTGGATGTTGTGAAGATATTTATTATTTTAGATGTTAATTTTTTTTTTTTTTTTTTAAGGAAGGAAAAAAAACTCATCTCTGCTCTACCGGGAGTCGAACCCGGGTCCCTCGATTGCCGGACGAGTGCTCTGACCACTAAGCTACAGAGGAGATAGAGATTTGCCTTCGCTAGAGCGTATATATGCCGAACGGAACCGTGCAATGGACGGTGAAACCGATCAGCTAATAGCTCATGGACGACGAGCCACCAGAGGGCTATATATATGACATGAATGTCGCTCTCCACTTGTTAATACAAGATATACTGAAGACTGGATGTTGTGAAGATATTTATTATTTTAGATGTTAATTTTTTTTTTTTTTAAGGAAGGAAAATCTCTATCTCCTCTGTAGCTTAGTGGTCAGAGCACTCGTCCGGCAATCGAGGGACCCGGGTTCGACTCCCGGTAGAGGCAGAGATGAGTTTTTTTTCCTTCCTTAAAAAATTAACATCTAAAATAATAAATATCTTCACAACATCCAGTCTTCAGTATATCTTGTATTAACAAGTGGAGAGCGACATTCATGTCATATAAAGGAAACTGTTCAGTTGTTGAAATGAAGAAAAAGATTGAGATTTCATAGACATAATCTCATTTAAATTTTAAAATTAAATTTTAAATTTTAAAATTTGAAATTAAAAGGAAAACAACTAAGATCGAAGTGAGAAAATTCCAGGGTTTTGAGAAAATACATTCAGAAAATTGCATTTTAGTTTTGCATGCCATGAGGACGATGGAAAATGCATCAACATTTGCAAAACAGCAACAACTCCGAACTCTGCTTATACGCTCCCCCTACCGTATTTAAATCTGCATTGATTCTCATGCATTTCTATACAAAGCGAATCTCTAAAATGCAGGTATCTTAAAACAGAATTTTCAGTTGTTGCCTTTTTGAACTGGGTCTTCGATATGTTCAGCATATTAAATTTGCTTCAAGCTGGCAGACTTAATTTCTTAATCTGTTCCTATGTTTGTTTACATCTATCGAACAGATGCATGAACTTTATAAGAATGTTTTAATTGCATCGATTGTTATTATACAGGGTGAACGTCACCCTTTCTGCCAAATGAATGGGGTGATAAACGAACCCAAGTGGAACATGAAACACCCAATTAACCTTGTCCTATTTCGAACCGTTTTCGAGTTATGGTGGATAATCGATTATGGAAAAAAAATGCGTCAAGTCCGAAAGAACCCGAATATGTGAAATGAACGAATTTGAGGTCTACGCGCAAACTAAGCAGAAATTGGGAAATAACAGGAAAAATCCTATACGGTGACACCAATTTCATAGAAATATCGGAATTTAATGGCGAGCTAGAAGTGCTGAAATATTGGCGAAGATTTTAAGATTTGCTTGAAATGGGGCTAGACATTATCATTAAACGAGTTGCAGATACGGCCTACAACAGTTCCTTTTTCAACTCGATGGTGTTACTGGCCTTTTTTTCGAAGGGCTGCTGGCTCTGGAAACTTTCTTCGGTCCCATGGAACTGTTTGGCTGGACGCGCGGGATGATGCTCACACAACGAGAAACAACGTCACACTGAGCTGGAGAACGAAAATTAGCAGCGAGGTCACGTGGCCATGCCGACGAAAACCGAAACCGACGATAGCCGAAACCGACGAAAACCGAGGTACTACTGAAACGCATTTTTCTGTCGGAAAAAAAAGCGTTCAAACATTATATCTCTACAAAAAAATTTCTCATCTATTTTTCACAATAGACTTGTTTTATTCTGACACACATTTTGTATCACAGTTCAGAGAAAATATAATACATTCACTAAAAGAAAAAAAAAAATCATGCCAATCCATCATCGAAGCATTTTTCATCTTTCATTCCTGGGGAGAAGAAAATTGACTTCCTTTCTTTTTTTTATACTGCCGCTGTCTTTTCAGCTACATGGGGAAATGAGTACATATATCTAAAGAGAAAATAGAATTATCCAAGGTTGAAAAGAAAATGTAGAAAAGAATATTCAAAATTTAGAAAACGTAATAATTAGAGCCCGGGTTACATGCATTAAAAGCGTGGCAAAATATGCATCAAAATACGTTGAACTATGTAATGAAACAGCTGAAATATGTTCTAAAAATAAAGATAAATCTTCACATAAATATGCCGAGATATGCCTTGAAGTAAAAAATATGCGAGAAAAATGCTAATAACGCCTAAGCATAGCACAAAAATGAACAGAAAAATTATATGCATTTAAAAATGTCGGAAAAAATAATTGTAATGTGCATCAATTATTTTTCAATAATTGTTCCATTGTAATGTAGTCATAAAAATTTTCAAAATATGCATTTAAAAATGCTGAAAAATCCAATTAAAAAGGCTGAAAAATTCAATTAAAGAGGCTGAAAAATCCAATTAAAAAGGCTGAAAAATGCGTTTAAAAATGCTGAACATGATACGTATCATCCGTATAGTATGCGTTATACGTCTAGAGCAAAATATACTTGAAATGAAAAAATATGCATTTGAAAATGCTGTTGTTTCCCCTAAAAATAAAAAAAAATACGCATAAAAATGAAAAAAAAATAAGCATATGAAAAAGCACTGAAGAACCCACGAAAAAAGATAAGTATGCAGTGAAGCTAAAAAATACGCATAAAAAATATATTTAGAATTGCAAAAATTTGCATTTATAATATGCGTTGAAAAATACCTAAATATTATGTCTTAAAATAAACAATACTCAATGATGAATATATTCTTCAAAAAATTAAAGAAATTTTATTAAATTCATGGAATGAAAAAATTATCTTGCAAGACAATGCCAATAGAAAAAAAGCTAAAGCCATGCATTTATTCTAAAATTTCGATGATTTTATGCATTTATGTCCACTGAATATAAAATGTGCCAAAGTATACAATTGCATGTGTACTTATGTATTTTGATATTCTTAAGAAGAGTCTCTTCTTAAGTGCTCTGGGAATGTATTGCGGATCCCTCACGTGCTTTGTAAATATGCCGCGCTTGCCACTTGAGTGATTTGTACAGGTCACCAAAAAATCGTTTCTACCGCGAGTGGCTTCAGCAGCGTTCCACCATCCTAAAAATACAGTAAAAACCTCTTTTTTGCGGACTCCGGTGGGACAAAACGAAATTGTTCATAAAAGAGTCTGTTAATCAGAGGTTTGAAGTGGATATTTTATTAAAACCAGAGAAATTATAGTTTGGCCTTTAGAAGAGGGCTGACCGCATCTGAGGGTTGTCCGTTAAGAAGGAGGTTCACTGTATTTCAGAGAAGCGAGATTCGCTTGAAATGTCATCTTACGTCAAATCCATGGAATCTTCCACAATGTTGCGGTGAAGCAAACAAAAATAAGTGATTTCTATGAAGATCACTTTTATTTATTAAGAGTTTCATTTCCCGCATTTCTTTACTCGTCTCTCCAGTTAACGAACTTTCGATTTTACGAACTAATTATCAAGTCCGTACGGGCTCGTGAAAACGAACTTCTACTGCATGTCCTAATGTTTAGTGGGTGCATGTATCCACGACGGATTTATTAGCGAATTTATTAGGCCAGTTCTATGAGTGTCACCCTGTATTTCTAATATGCTGCCATCTCAGATGTTTGTCTTCATATGTATTTTACTGTCAATGGTTTCTTTATGAAAACGGAAACTTACACTTCACCACATTCCTCATATCTTTAAAATATATATTTTTTTATGTATTTTAAAGGGTAAAAGATATTCGATAATTGAAGGAGCGATACGAAACGGCAGTAGCGTTGAGTTTTATTTATCATTAGTTAGGAATGTTTTCCATTAAATTCTGATAAAATAAAACCGGAATTTACTATTATCCGCTAGGGAGGGGGGTTCAGATGTGGCAGTGATTCCAGTGCTGCCAAGGGGTAGTAGGGGATATAGGAGTAGGATCCACCAATTCAATATAGGCCTGAAGGACATTTGCTCCTCACTTGGGGTCACGTTCTTGGAGCTTCCCGCATTTACCGATAGGTGGCTTCGTTCGGATGGGATCCATCTAAATAAGAGAGGGGTCTGGGAGGTTTACGATAGTCTTAGGTCAGGTTTTTTACTCCCAGACCACGTAGTCGGGAATGCGGGTTAGTTAATGATAATCACAACAGTACTGACGGGGAATTACCCACCTCTGACTTGGATGGCTTCTCGATTGACAACAAACCACCGGGCAAATTAAAATGTGTGTTAATAAATGCCAGGAGCTTGGGTAACAAGAAAGATTTTTTAGAAACTATGATAGTTGTGGAGGACTTGGATCTTATAGCCATTACAGAATCTTGGGCAAGCGATGGGGATGAATCTTTCTTACACATCTCCGGATACGATACTTTTTTGAGAAATAGATCTGATAGGAAAGGGGGTGGAGTGTTGATATACGTGAAATCATGTTTGAAGGCTAGAGAGTGTAACGTGCAGAGAAGTGATATTGAAACCATATGGGTTGAACTTGAGAACAAAAGACGTCATAAGCTTATTGTTGGGGTTTGTTACAATCCACCGAATAGGGATCAAAACTATATCGCCAAAATGCATGATGAAATTTCCTACATGTGTAAGCGAAAGAGGGTTCTCATACTAGGGGATTTCAATTACCCGGGTATTGATTGGGAGAACCTTTCATCTGGAAATCAGTATGAAAGAGACTTTCTTAAGTTGGTGCTCGAAAATTTTTTGTATCAGCATGTATCAGAAGCCACTAGGGGTACTGCTATTTTGGATTTAGTTCTTACTAGTTCTGAGGATCTAGTTGAACATGTTTCGGTGGGGGAAGAGTTTTCTTCCAGTGATCATCGTATCGTCAGATTTCTCTGTAACTTTTCCTCGGGTAAGGTTGATAACAAAAGACTGGTTCCTTGTTTTCGGAGAACTAACTTTGATGTTTTGCGAAGAAGGTTAGCGGAAGTTTTCAAAGACCGGTTGGAATCAGTAGGGGTGGTAAGTCAATGGGAAGAATTTAGTACGAAGCTGTCCTCTGTTTTGCACGACGTCATACCCTTTGTTCGAAAAAAGCGTGTTTGTACATCACACCCTCTATGGTTCACGGATAGCGTGCGGAACATTTATCTTGAAAAGAAAAGAGCATTCAGAGAGTATAAAAGTGGACGAGGTGACCTATCATTGTTTACTGATAAAAGAAGACTGTTGAAGAAAGCGATAAGGGATAGTAAAAAGCAAGTTGAATCTAGGTTGGCAGATAACATTGGCTCTGACCCAAAATCATTTTTTCGATACGTCAATAATGGATGTAAGGGGACAGTTGGCCCCCTCTCGATAGGAGGCTCAAAAGTAGAGAGCAATGTAAGCATGTGTAGTGCTTTCAATGACTTTTTCGCGTCGGTTTTTAATGGAGATAATGATATTCGATATACGGGTGTTGCATGGGGTAATAAAACGCTCAACGATATTCAAGTGGAAGACGTGGAGGTCCTAAATCTTCTAAGAAATGTATGTGCAAGCAAAGCACCAGGACCAGATGATATCTATCCCAGGGTTCTCAGGGAAGGTGCTAATGAATTGTTGGGGCCAGTCGCACAGATATACAGGAGTAGTGTTGCTGAGGGTATCGTCCCGAGAGATTGGAAACTGGCTAACGTTGTTCCGATATTTAAGAAGGGTAGTAGAGAAGTGGTGTCTAATTATCGTCCAGTGAGTTTGACGAGCTCCCTCTCGAAAATTTTGGAAATTATCATCAAAAGGCAGTTTGTGAAGTGGATAGACGAGAATAATAATGTCGGATAATCAGCATGGGTTCAGGAAGGGGAAGTCATGTGTAACTAACCTCCTTTGCTTCTATGATTACGTGACTAAGGCTTTGGGTAAGAGCAAAAATGTCGACGTTGTTTACCTTGATTTCCAGAAGGCATTCGATCGGGTCCAACATGGCAAACTCTTGAAACGTTTACACGAGATTGGAATAGGGGGCAACTTGCTGAATTGGATAGAATCGTGGTTAAGAGATAGGTCGCAACGAGTTATGGTGAACGGGGAATTCTCTGGTTGGACAGACGTCACAAGTGGAGTTCCTCAGGGAAGTGTCCTTGGCCCCATACTTTTTTCACTTTTTATCGATAAACTCGATCAGGGTATCGATGGAATTACTAGCAAATTCGCAGATGATGTGAAGCTAATGGGGGTAATCGGGAATGAAAGCGATAGGGAGTTGCTCCAGACCAACTTAAACAAGATTGCAGCATGGGCAAATGAATGGAGCATGACGTTTAGCGTAGATAAGTGCATGGTCGCTCATTTTGGTTCGAACAACCCACGGCTCTCTTACGAGTTGAATGGTGTCACTATCCCGGATGCAACTAGAGTCACCGATTTGGGAATTCTCATTGACGAGCGACTTAAGTTTTCTGAACATTGTTCAGCGGTTGTCAAAAAATCGAATAGAATGCTTGGTCTCATTTTCAAAAAGGTCTCTTCGCGTTCTCCTAAAGTCATTCTTCCGCTTTTTCGAGGCTTAGTTCGTCCTGGACTGGAGTATGCTGTAAGGTTTTGGAGACCATACCTACAGAGGGACATAGACTTGGTTGAAGGGGTGCAGAGAAGAGCTACGCGTGTCCTTATTGGCACACAGGGCTTGAGTTATGAAGAAAGACTTCATTTTTTGAATATGTTTACATTGGATGAACGCAGGTGTCGAGGAGATATGATCGAAGTGTTCAAAATTTTCAATGGGATGGATAGGATGGACCATGAACTTTTAGTACACCGCCAATCGACTGCTTTTACAAGGGGACACCAGTATCGATTGGTGAGGGACAATGCAAGGTTATGGTGTCGCAGGGAATTTTTCTCCAATAGGGTTGTTAATAAATGGAATAGCTTACCCCCGGAGGTAGTAAATTGTAACACAATTGACACGTTTAAAAAGAAATACGATAAACATGTTGGGGTAAATCGAGAAGCTATCCATTCTTAGAATAAGACAACCATAAGTATTCTTTATGGGCATTGTATAATATTTGGCAGGTGTATATATTGTTTGTAATTTGTGTTAATTGCATTTTTAATTGGGTTGCTGTATTTTTGAAACATATGACAACCATATTTTTATGGGCATCTTTTTATCAGCCACCTCGTTGGGCATTTTGCCTGTTGTGGCGTTGTATTTGTATTTGTATTTGTAAAATGACGTCTGATCTTTCTTTTTATCGCCGGTGAGAGACGGATATAAATTAGTGCGAAACGTGCGTTATTCACTCGATTTTCCAATTATTAATTGCATGTTGTGGCCGTAGTAATTTTTTGAAATATTTTTTTATCGTTACCCCAATATTTACGTAGCACACCGACTTTTTCGTCGATTTTCGTCAGTAACTCGATAAAAATAAGGTTGGAAGAAATTTGATGAAACCTAGATTTACAATTAATCCGAATTACGAGCAAATTAGAGTCCATAAAATTATTTAAATTGCTAGCAAATATCCCATGAGAATGAAACTCACTTTAGTGAAAGCTTTTGCGCTTAAAACAACTTGAAGTCGTCAACATTATTAACAATTTTTCGATCAAGGACGTAATTTTGCGTCAAAAAGCCTGTGGAATGAACTCAAACCACTCTTTCTTTGCTTTCTTTCCTCTCTCCTCATCATCGCGACACTTTGTTGTAACCCTATAAAGTTGTTCTTTTTTATTTCTAAATAAGTACTAGTGATTTCTTTCCCCACATATGATGTATCCCTCTATTATATACATAAAAAAGGACAGGTAGGGTGAGGGTGAAAAGAGAAATATATATACTTCATATACCTACTCTCTCTTATATCTCTCTCGCTATTATCTGTATTTATATATTATACCGTTTTCCTTTGTTTTTTTTTGTTTTTCACCCCTCTCTTTCTTCTACTTTTTTCCCCATCAGCTTCTTTTTCTAAGGTGCGGTTAGGTTAGAACAAGGTTACCATATTTATCTTCCATTCGTCAAATAGATATCATCCGAATTTTTTGCCAGTACCTTGTAAGCGAAGAGGATTAAGCTGTACTATGTACCTTATTCATTAGCAATACGACTTTTATTCTGCATATATATTTTTTCATTCAATAACATCAATAATTGTGGGAATATTAATGTTTCCGAAGCATCGAACGAATTGATAAAAAATCCAAAATCTTTCCTGTTTTAAAATTCAATATTCAAGACACGAATTTTCATAGATGCGAGACGCATTGATGGCATCAAAAATGTTTTACAAGACCCGCAAAAAAAAGGTTTTCATGAACGATACAAAAAATATGTGTATTTTGAATGTTCGAAGAATGTTTCTGATATTTATTCGGGAAATCTGCGTTGTTTGCCGTAAAAAATAAGCAAATGTTTATAAGGTATTCAACCCGCGTGATTTTGACTCATAAAAGATGAATTGGCAACAGCAATGCACAAGCATATAAAATTATGCGTATGCCATATCAATTTTATGTATATTATGCACAATGATAGAAATAAATACAAACTTTTAAAGAAAACGATCTTTTTTAATATTTTCAAACCTTGAATTTGCGATGGGGTTGAAAAATCTACAAAAAAATCTCACAAAATCTCAAAAGGACCTACATTTTATTTGATCGAAAGAAACGGAATCCGTTTCCAATTGAAATCTCAACTTTGACGGTAAAGCGTTATCTTTATCAATGTGTTATTATTGCACTGTTTCTGTGATTTTGAGTAAAAGGTATTAATCAATTCATTGCTGAGGAGTATAATGATCAAATACGAAATACGCATGTATATCAAAGAGGATTTTCACACTTTTATTGCGGTATTTTGTAATTTATGATGCGTTAGCTACTTGTATTTTCGTTTTGAAAAATAATCGCAAGACTTATATTGTTTATTTATTACCTAGAGTTTTGTGGCATTTAGCAATATTATTACAGTGGCGTTCTAAACAGTCAAAAATTCTGTTATATACTAATAATAAAAATAATATAAAAATTCATCTGTTATATACTAATGAAGTTGAAAATTCACTAATTGAAATGATAGAATAAAATCTTGAAAGCATTTGAAAACCACGTTTTGAAAACATCTAATAGCTGGTGAATTACGAACCTACTATATGTACTGTACATTCAACACTTTTAATAGAGGAAAAATATTCCATGCTCGTGACCGTATCTAATTGATAGCAATATCAGTTTTGACACATTTATGTTACAAAATTTTCCTATAAAATTCGTTTTTTAATCTCTTTACGATCATAGACGTAATATTACGTTCAAACGCTAGTGGACACAGAACCAAACAAGTTCTTTGTGTTCTATTTCCTCTTTCTTCCCCATCGCAAAGCTTTATAGTAACCGAAGTTGCTTTTTCTCTCCTTTCTTTCCATACTCCTGTTAATGATTTTTTCACACATATAATGTGTCTTTCTACTAAACACATGTAAGAGCGAAAGATAACACATAAGATGAGGGTGAAAAAACTCTTTTATGTACCTTATCTAGTATACTTTTTCCCTTTTTATTTTTCCCTCTTTCTTTTTCTAAAGTGGTTAGGTTAGAACAAGGTTACCAGATTTATCGCCGATTCGTCAAATAGAGATAATTAAAATTTGTTTCCAAAACCTTGTACGTGAAATGGTTAATACTAAATTGCTACAAGATTTTTAGTTGAAATTAAATGAAAATTTTCTAATCATTTCAGCAACTGTTTTGTTATATTGCGTAGTTTGTATTGCGCCATTCTAATGATTGAGTTGAGTAAACTGCTTGGCAGTCGAGTGGTTACAGAACTAGCCTCTGACAATGTAGGTCTGGATTTGAATCCCAGTTTGCGATCGATGTCTGCTAACATCAACAAATTCCCTGGACAGATCATGCGCATCCCTTGGGAAATAAGTGAGGATCACGTTATTTAAAAAAAACAAAACGAAAAAACAAATATAAACCTAAAAGCAGGAGATTTTCATAACATGGCACATCCAAGAATACAATGACGCAAATTTATCATAAGAGTGGCTATTACTACTACTACTACTTAACCAAACAAGCACTTCGAATACATTCTTCTACGGAATTTATAACTAATTGGTACATGCCGGAATGTGCGTGAGTTTGTGTGTGTTTAATGCTTATTATGTGTAGTGCTGCCATCTACCATCAATTTTCCTAACTACGAGTGAAGTGTGCTCATCGAAAAATTGTACCGTTGTAGGTCTGTCGTTCTCTGTGGCGAAATTTTCAAACGGAGAGATCGGCTTGCATTTGCGCCTCGAAGTTGGGAACCACAGAAAATAAATTTCATATAGGATGGGGTGTAAAATTTTATATGATCTATATTTAGTAATGTAAACCCTATATATTACTCTTATATCTATTAAGGGTCTTAATGATATTAGATTAATATAAAAAAAATCATGTATATTAGTATAATTTCAATATCTGTGGTCGAAAAAATAATACTTAAAATTCATACCGTTAGGAAACACATCACATACAAATGGGCTGTATTGGAATGCTCATTTATAATTATCAGATGCAAACCCACCCCCCCCCAAAAAAAAAACCACATTAAAGTATTATATGGATATTGGTTGTGTTTTATATATATATATATATATATATATATATCCCTGTATATATATATATATATATATGTATATACAGGGTGATTATAAAAAACTATCCCGACATATGGGCCCCTAACTATCATACCATTCACAGAAACTGAATGAAATTTTGGCATAAGGTATTTTGATGTATGCGCTCAAGAATGATATGGAAAACAACAGTGTCACTCTAACAGTTACGGTTACAGTGAGAGAATTTCAAAAATATCAAATGGCAACACCAAGTTTTTTGTATTGGAATGTGATCTCCATTGTGAAAAACCCTAAATAGAGTTCGAACGGCAACTGTAGCATGAAAATCACCGGCGGTAAAAAACACATTAAAGTATTATATGGATATTGGTTGTGTTTTATATATATATATATATATATGTATATACAGGGTGATTTAATTATTGATTTAATTATTTATTTATATATATATATTTATATATATATAAATAAATATATATATACGGGGGGGGGGAGGCAATTGCCCCTGGTGGAAAAATTTAGTGGACGGCAGTTTTAGGTGAAAACAAAGTTATAGAATTATAAAATTTTAAAGTTGTGGGGCAGCAAAAATCCTAATTACGGCCCTGTCTGAGCTGTAAACAAAACTGTTCAAAACAATTATTTTTTTTTATAACGTTAGCAATAACTTTTTTAAACAACTGTACAACGATTTGATGAAGAATTTAAACAGCAATGTTCTAATAACTAATATAAAAACAAATATTTTAAGATGCGTGACAAATGGAGTTACTGCTGTGTATCACACATTCCCCCCCCCCCCCCCACTGAATGATCAATTCAAATTGCACTAAAAATGAAGCAGATAATATCCAATACCTTAATGTGTGTAAGTCTCTTAAGCATACCGGAAGCATACCTCATTCTTTTCGCCGCAAATTACTATGGAACCGTTGAATCCAAGCGGCATATTTTGAATTTAAAAAAACATATCGTGTAGACCTCAGATACGTCATTTATATTCTAAGGGGTTGTACAGTTATTCAAATAAAAAAAAACCAGCTTTTTATTTGGTCACCCTGTCCTAAAACTAAACAGCAAAGTTGGAAAGTTTCCCTGCCTACACCGAGGGGAAAAAAATCCATATTTTTAAAGGTAATATTCACTGAAATATTTGAATTCAAAAATCACAGAAAAGTTGGAAAATAACAAGACAGATGAGAAAGAAGCGTTGTCCGTTAGTTTATGCTCTATTCTGACCCAATTTTTCTTATTTTTTTTAATCCAAATATCTCACGGAATATTTCATTTAGAAATGTGGAATTTTTTTTTGTCGGCCTCAGGAGAGACAGGGCAATAGCTTTTTAACTGGGTTTTGAGGCATACGGGGTTGTATAAAAAGTTATTTTTTTATTTCAATAACTACGCACCCGATGCAACATAAATGACATCTGAGTTGTACACGTTATTTTGATACTTTTTTCTAATTGCAAGCATTCTTCTAGGATCAACGGTTCGCCAGTAATTTGCGGTGTGATGTGCTACCTATGCTTCTTGTTTCTCCTGGAAATAACGTGGAACCTAATGTTTCCGACGTACCTTTCACGTAATAACTATCATCACCATAGTCAAACGGCATTTCCAAGAACAAAAAAAAAGTGCTAACCATCAAAGCATTAACATATATATATATATATATATATATATATATATTCTATTAACTTAAACTCAATCCTATTTTCCTCTCTTCATTTCCGATCTGAAAACGTTGGTTCATCAACTCCATCATTTGAATCGGGATCCATTTCCCTCATGGAGATAACGTTGAAGCGATAAGGAAATATGGTTCGAAGAAAAAGAAAAATTCTAAAAAAGAGAAGCTTCTGAACCCGATAAACCAAGTTCAACTACGTGAAATTATTTAGAATCATCCATTAAATGGTTTATTTACCGATAAATTTAATACCACCAAAAAATAAAAAATACAGATATTGAAATGGTTTCTCAATTTACATCACGCTTATGCAATTATGTATCAAAAGAAATACCTATAAATAAAAGAAAATAAAGATGTTGAAATATATTTCTTCAAATTCAACTTTCGATAACGTTATCGATATGTATAAGTCAATTCAGGCCGGTCGTCCATTGGGAGCTATTATGAGCGAAAACCAGTCGCAGAGCAAGTCGCTTGTTTGCGCAACACCGCTATAGGACTCTTGCGCACACACGGGAATTGTTTTCGCTCCTAATAGCTTCAAGCGGAGGACTGACCTTAACGTCAAGTAGAAGCCAAAAAAAGCTGCTTGTGGTCAGTTAAATATTTCTCACTTCGTTTTAATTTGAAGAGGTGTCACGACCTCTGATTCTTAAAAATCTCAATTTAGCAAAAAATGACTTTAAAATTTTTCATTTAATTTCAAATCAAATGCAAAAAAATATATCGAGTTGATTGGTTTTACCAAAAGTTTTCAAAAGTTTTTCAGG
Source organism: Pholcus phalangioides (assembly GCF_987345545.1). Taxonomy (NCBI): domain Eukaryota; kingdom Metazoa; phylum Arthropoda; class Arachnida; order Araneae; family Pholcidae; genus Pholcus; species Pholcus phalangioides. The sequence goes on along the minus strand of NW_028301608.1, from coordinate 93,175,907 downwards.
ACGACCGGTTAGTTGGTCTTTTCAAAACAAAGAGAACTAATGAATGGCAGTGTAAAGTATTATTGTCGCTGTGGTTGGTCGAGTGATGATAGTGACGGACTCGCAACACGACGATCCGTAATCGAACAACACCGGTGCCACTGTGGTGGCCAGCTGAAGTTGGTTTTGTGTGGTTCCCAACGGTGAGGCACGAATGCGATCTCATATCCCCGTTTAAAAGTCTTGCCACAGGCGCACAACGGTACAAATGTTCTTCAATTATTACAGTTCACGCAAAATTCGAAATGTAGGTGAAATCAATGAAAAATCAGGCAAAACACTAGATACGCACTCTGAACTGTTAGGTTCACGCACACACATTGCTCCAGAGTCCCGGCGTTCATTCATTTAGTGTAAAAGTATTCAAGACACGAACATTGGTTGTGTTTTTATTCAGATTTAGCATCTGAAAGTTTTACAACTCGTCTTTAAATAATAAAAAAATTACTGTACCAAAAATACAGAAAATTTTTCAGAAATGTTTATTCGGCACGTGTTAGTTAACCAAATACAAGTGTGTGAATTCCTTTAGAATCACCCATTAAATGGTTTATTTACTGATATACTTAATAGGACCAGAAAAAAACAGATCTGCAAATGGCTTCTCAGTTTACAGTTGTAAATTGAGAAGCCATGCAACTGTATGCACTGATATGCAACTGTATATCAAAAGAAATAAATACCTATAAATATAAGAAGATAGAAATATTGAAACATTTTTCAAATTCAATTTACCATAACGTTCAATAAATATTCATGAGTTAATTTGATGGCTGGTAGAAGCCAAAAAAATTTTGTTTGTGGCCCATTAAATATTTGAATAATATTTCTCACTTCTTTTCAATTTGAAGAGGTGTCACGACCTTGGAGGCTTAAAAATATCGATTTTTCAAAAATGATTTTAAAAATGTTTCATTTAATTGCAAATAAAATGCAAAAAAATTTCGTCTCAATCGGCTAGTTGGTTCTTCCGAAACAAAAGAAGTGGTGAATAACAGTATAGAAGTATTGAAGAAACAAACTCTGAATGTGTTTTTGCTCAGATATACTTTCTGAGGTTTTTACAACGCATCGGTAAGTTAGAAAAAAACTACTAAACCAAAAATTCTGAAATTTTTCAGAAATATTTTTTGAACATGCGTTAATAAATATAATTCCACTACGTAAAATCTCGTTCAGAATCAAATATTGTATAAATGTTTTATGTACTAATAGAGTAGAATCTCTCGTTAACTTACACCCATGGGACCAAAAATTTTGTCTGCTATCAGGGAGTCTCCGCTAATTGAGGAGGCACGATATGCACTAAAACATCGTTTATACGACTTTAATATTTATACGACATTTAGCTTTGGTAACAACATATTAATGTTAAAATGCATATGTCACTGTAAAAGTGATTCACCGGTGGTGGTTATGTATGTAAAAATCCCCAATCGTCTTGATAAAGAAAGTTTGATTAAATTTCACTGCGTTTATCACTTTTACCGGCGATTATGCATAATTTCCAAGTAAAGTTAGAAAATCTGATAAATATGGAGAAATATTTATAACCTTTTCTCTTCATTAAACCAATTAATTATTTTTACCCATTTATACATGATACGTGCACTACATGTATATTTTGCGATAAAAATTAAGTTAAAATAAGTGTGAAGAAGATAAAAACATTCATAACATCATTATCAGTCTTGTAATGTAGGCTTTCTTCACACGTATCAACAAAGAAAACAACCATTGTCATTGAATTTACCATCCTGGACTATAGTTATATTCAGTTAATTAAGTAATTCACAATTTATCATATTTACCAACACAAGCTTGGGATCAAACATAATCTTAAATAAATATGATAAATTATCGGTTTACGACCAAAAATTTGTAAGTAGGAGTTTGGAAAAAAATTTGACTGCCTGATTCTACTGTCCGCTAACAAGGGATTGAAATAAATTGAAAGCCCTATTTCACGGAATCGGGGATTAGAAAAGTGTCAATTAGGTTCAACTGTATATTTAAATACGACCAAATAAAAAAATACAAACATGGAATTGGCTTCTCAATGAAAAGAAATACCTATAAATACAAGAAAACAGACATATTTTGAAACATTTCCCAAATTCAACTTTCGATAACGATCTGTAAATATTCACGAGTTTGTTTAATGTCTGGTAGACGCCAAAAAACGCCCTATGAGGTCCATTAAATATGTCTCACTTCTTTTTAATTTGAAGGAGGGTGTCACGACCTTTTAGCCTTAAATATATAAATTTTTCACAAAGATGACTTTAAAAATATTTCATTTAGTTGGAAATCAAATACAAAAAAATTCGAGTCGATCGGTTCGTTGGTTCTTTCAAAACGAGAGGAGAAAGTAGTGAATGATCGTATAAAAGTATCAAAAAACAAACTTTGAAAGTGTTTTTCTCAGATGGAATTTCCGAAGTTTTTGCAGCTCATCCATTAGATTAAAAACAAAAAAAAAAAACTTCTGCCCCAAAAATTCTAAAATTTTACAGAAATGCTTATTCGACACGTGTTGATAAATCGAATTCAACTACGTGAAATCGTTTAGAATCAAACATTAAATAGTTTACTTACTGATATATTAATACGACGAAAAATATAGAAATGGATTCTTAATTTACATCACGCTTACGACGATCCATTAAATGAAAAACTTATAAATACAAGAAAATAAAGAGATATTTTTCAAATTCAACTTTCGATAACGTTCTATGAATATTCATGACCGAATTTAATGTCTAGTAAAAGCCAAAAAAAAAAAAAAAGGGCCGAGTGTGCGATCCATTAAATATTTCTTACCTCGTTTCAATTTAAAGGTGAAATTACAAGAAATATCGAGAGAGAAACTCATTATGGATAATTCAACAAAAAAAGGATATAATATAAATATGGAAAGCAAAGCGTTAGATACGATTCGTTTCACACTTTGGGAAATATATTATTCATTGTTCGTGCCGTGGAAACTGATTATCTTATTAAATGAAACCATTTAGTTTTTGGGCGAAAATTCATGAAATTATAATAACCGTAGAGGGAAAAAATGAATAAAATATGAGGCATTTGCCGAGGTGTATTTTTCTAAAACAAAATTTAACAAAATAGAACGTATATTTTGAGTTTTTTCTGGTTCATTCATCTAACAAACTGATTTATTTATGTTTTAAGCTAGTACTCGTACTAATTCCAAAAATGCACGATTATTTATCAAAACAAATTAAAAAAAATCAAATTAGAAATGTATAAAATATTTGTGTTCGCGAACCATCAAACAATGTTTAATGGACTGTCTCAAAACAGAAAAATATATTATTTTTCTTATAAATTTTCTTTTAAATCGAATTATAACTCTATATTTTCTGAAAATTTTGTTGCTTTGCTGCTTAATAATTCTCCAGCTGATAGCGATCAAAATTACTTAATTTATTATCTTTTTTATTCACACTGGTGTCTCGATTTGCGAGTGTTCCGAGCACATAATATTCACCCCAAAAATGCTTCAATTTCCGAGACCGGAACGCACGAGAAAATTATGCGACTTGTAAAGCTATGAACGAGTCGGAGCTGACAAAATATGAACGATGATAAAATATATATTTTCCTCAATCACACATTGGGGAAAAAAAATACTTTTATTCTGAGTATGATGTATCCCATACGCTCTCCATCCTAATTCATTTTTATATGAGAATCAGTTGTGTGGGGAAGGGCTGCAGAACGAAATTCAGAGGTATATCTATTATAAATGCGAAATTTCATTTCGGGATACGAGTTTCATGATTGAAGCTATTCTTAGGATCGAATCGAACTCATAACTTGAGGTATCTCAAGTGTCGAGGCCGCGAAGTTTAGGCATTAAAAATGATCAAAATAGGCAGGCAAGAAGGCATTAGAAATGCTTAAAATAGGTACTAAAAAGACATTTATAATTTATGGAAAAAAGGAAAAATAACAAAAACTAAGGGTCTAAAAACTAGCTAAAAAATTGGTTGCATTTAATCCCCTCTACTGCTTTAATTATGGTTTATAATAACTGCATTATAATGCAAGTTAAACTAATTTCAAGCCCAAAATAAAATGTCAGTAGACCCTAATTATTAGGCCAGTTCCAGGACCATAATTACCAGACGCGGAGATCGTGGAGAAAATGTTCTTTGGGGCTCCCTCAAGTTGTGAATAATTCTCGTTTATTTGTTGCATTATTTGGAATGATCATTATCATTTCTATAGTTGAAACATAGCTACCTTGTTCAAGAAAAATAGTTTTTTTGTATCAACATGTATGTGGGACTCCTCCAAGCGCGGGACCCTGTGTTGCCGCATCTGCCGCACACCCCTGAGGGCGACTGGTAAATTTAATTGAATACTAAAGATGTATGTAAAAATTAATAATAATAAATAAATTATTATTATTATTATTATTGCACTTAGAAACGTTGAATTTGTTTGTTGGCATCAAGAAAGACAGGACAACCATTTTATTATGGGGGTTTTGGGCAAAGAGTGTTCGTATAAAAACATAATTTTTTTATTTTAATAATTATACAACCCCTTGCAACATAAATGACGTATCGAGCTTTACATGTTATTTAGGTAATTTTTTTTTGAATTTCTATTATGCCCTCAGGATCAACGGTTTGCCGGTAAAATGGAGTACGTGCTGTTAGCTATGCGACCTGTATAATTATGCTGATAATGGAATTTTAAATATTTATTAAGAACTTTTTAAGGGGACAAGAAACGTTCAAATGAAAACTTATTATTACTTTATACTGTATTTCTTGCTAAAAATGCTTTAATGACATTTCAGTATCAGTATAATAACAATTTCAGGTCTTTTTGCTTAAAAAAATATGTTTCAACAAGCCATAATTTTGACAAAAAAAAGTTGAAATGATGAAACTTTTTTGCAAATTTATGCCACAAAACCGGCTTATTTCTTTTTATTCACATTAATGGTTTCTCTTAGTACGCAATGCATGTCGGAAAGCATTGACATATTCCTACAGAATATAATTAAAAAAATTGATGCTTTTCAATGAAATTTGAGACGAAGGGGACAAAAAAATGTCCGTTCCAGTTTGGTACCTAAATAAGGTGCCAAGCTTGTTGAAGTACATATATTTTTAAATTAAGAGACCTTAAATTGTTATTATATTGATACTGAAATGACATTAAAGCATATTTAGCAAGAAATATACAGTAATAAGAAATTTTCATTTGAACGTCCCTTGTTCCCCTTAATATGAGGTGTTTATCACGAGTGTCCAAAATAAATGAATATTTTGAAATTGGATCTAGAATTAAAAAGAATTAAAGCAATGAAAACTGATCAGAAAAAGGAGAGAAATTGCAAATGATATTTCGTGGAATGATAATTAAGAGGAGATATTGAAATTCACATTTTTTTACTGCCCAAATCAGAAAAAAATTTAATTGGTAAAATTTGCGCCTTGTTTTATAGGACTGGAATATATTATTTCCACGACATCTGGAGGAAAATTTACCGAGATATTTATGATTGAAATCCTTGACGGTTGTCACTTTTCACGTGAGAATGTCTCTTAAAGATTTCAAAACTTCGATAGGATGTGAAAAGTTGCAATAGTTAAAATACGGTATCTCTTAGTGAATATTTACTCAAACGTCAGCGTTAATTTTTACCAATACAATATGAAAGGCATAAATTTTACGAATTTATATTGTAGTGATTGGGACCAATATAAAAATTTTAACTTACTTTAAATTATTCACAAATTGTTACTTTGGGGAGGTTCCACTCTATCACAGCGGAATTTCCATCATACTACTGATAATTTTTCTTATTTTAAAGTAATTTCAGAATCAATATTTAAATTTTAATTATTTTCGTACCTTCTTTATGGAACTTCCTATGTGTGACAAAAATGTCTTGCGAAAAAATTATTGATTATTGAAATTAAATTAAAATTATTAAGTTATTGATTTTTCTGAATTTTTTTCGTAAAATTAAAAGAACAATAACAATTATCAATCATAAGGTAATTATAAAAATTACATCTGGCATATTTATTCAGATTTTGTATAAAACGGTTCACTACAAAGATGATACTGGATCAGAAAGATATTGAAAGTAATAAAAGTGCGTGAAAATAGAGAATAAAAAAGATCTTTATATATGATTTTTTTAGAAACATTTCAAGACAAAATTTAATATCACACAAACTTGGAAAGCCATGTTTGTTTTTCCTCGAAGAATCCTCGAAGATTAGCGGCCATTTTGATGCTGTCAGTTTAAAGCTATCTTCTCCTTATATATTTTTGTATTTCTCGTACTTTATTATTTCGAGGAAATGAAACAAAAATATTCTCGAAAATATGACGATATCTTCCGAATATTCTTCTTTAATTTCCGTTTTCGTTTCGTCTATGATTCGCATTGTTTCGATTTCACGGATTCCTAACAAATATATATATTCTGATGTTTTCCCTATTCAGAGTGACGAAAATTATAAAACGAAATAAAATGTTTCTGGTTATGATTGGAAGTGATATCAGTTTTTGCTTCTGAAACAAAATAGATGTGTAAGATATGTATATTTTATCTAACAAGATTATTTTGAATCTCGCTGAAAAGTGTCAAAGATTGTATTGTACGTGGTACGTCTTTCGAGCAGGAAATTATGACTTTTTTTCGTTTGAGGAAGAATTTTTATTCGTTCTTAACTTTGATTGCTTATATTATAGCTATGAAAAAAGGAGTAAGCTTTCTGCTATAAAATATGATTTTGAACTCGATAATGTTCGAATTCAACCTATTATGTTTACACCATGAATTGAGCTTGTCTGTGGGATGTTGTATAGTCGCTCTCAGCATCTTTACTTTTACAAGACGTAGCTTGTAAACATCATCTGCCAACATTAAACAATTAGAACGTTTAGAATTTTTGAAATCGGGCAAATCATTAATGTATATAAAAATATGCATTTTTGGATTGAAATAAAAAAGTTTTGAGTTGTTAACTTATATATATATATATATATTTCTCAGCTCTCATTGACCATCATGCTATGCCAATTTACTCCAGAGATTGTGCCAATTTCCCTCACGACTGGGGAAAATTGGCATATCTAGAACAATTTTTAAACAATTTTTGACAAATTGCGCAAACAATTTTAAGTGATATTTTTATCATAATTTGTAGTCAAGGAGCACCGCTATCCACGGTATAGATCACATTTGCTGTAAGTATTACAGGAAAAACTATAAAAATCTAAATCTAAAAACTACGCTAACCAGTTCCGGTCTTTCCACTCTTATGATTAAATACTAAACAAATAACGTTATCATAATAATAATAATATTCGTAACCAATATCCTTTCAAACTTGCATTACTAAATTGATTAAATCCTTCAAGTTAATCAGCGAATTCGAATTAATTTGTTTTTATAACCTCACCCGCAGTTTTCCTCTCACAAATTAGCATAATTTTAATTGAAGATCGTACAGAACGTTCCGTTTCTATAATAACAACCCTGAATAAATGTATAACCCCATAAACACATATCAACTCATATAAAATCGAATATTTTTTGCTTCATGAATTTTCATCGCAGTAATGAGCACATACACTCCTAATGACTATGATATCGCCGGTAGCTGAAATTTAAGATAAAAGATTTCATATTCAAAGTGTCATAATTGCTGGTCGAGAATATAAATTTGGCGGACATATAAAATAAAGCGCGAAACTTATCAAAATTCGATGCCACAACTCGCTTAAGTGGATTTAAATCTCTCAACTCTTCCTCGGAAATAAGTTTATGAAAAATTCATGAGGTTCCATACATTTCATGAGGGGAAAGAGGAATTTGCCTCCTCCTCCTCATCAACCCTCTCTAAAGTTTAAATATCATAAATATTTATCACTTTCTCATAAAGAATCCATTTAATGTTCGCCAAATTTGTCCTCTGGGCAGTCTAATGACTTCGTGACAGCAAGTACGTGATGGAACATTCCGTAAAAGGCGTGGGCGATCATCATATATTATGAATCAAGATCATTCCATTAGTTTTACTTTAAAAAAACAAGTCCAGGAGAAAAATGATTAGTTTTGTAATAATATCAACTGAAGTATTTTTGGAGACTCTAGTTAGTGTTTCCGTAGTTAGACGTGTTTCTTTTATTTTCATATTTTATTTATTTATATAAAAATCATCACTCATGATGCTGCCTGCACTCACATCTTGACACAGATATTCATACTCAAAATGTGATGTGATTAAAAAATTTGCAGGAAAAAAACTATTTTTACAAAATTTTTAAAAAAATTGATTTTTTTTTATGATCATGGAAAAAATATTCAAATCGAAAATTAATATTAAAATTCTGAAAATTTCATTTTTGAAAAAAGACTAATTAAAAAAACTAATTTTAAAATTTAAAAAATAATTTTTCTTTGCAACTAAAATTTTGAAATAAGAACTATGGCACTGCTTGGACCACGGGTGGCTAACTTTTTTCCAATCCGTCTCACAATCGAAATCATTTCCAATGCGCGTGCCACTCAACGAATTTTAATATGCATACAATACGTCCCATTTTATGGGACACAAACATTCTCTCTTCTGTAAGATATTGTTCGGCTGCCCTCTTATTTTCATGTGAAAAATGTTCAGTTTGTCATGCTTTTGAGTTCTAAATTATTTTTATTTTTGGGTCATAAATTCGATAATCGCAATGCAGATTGTGTACGTACGTATATCTGTAGAAGTTCATCTTACTAGTACCATGTTGGCATAGACACCAGAACCTGATGACTCAAGGTGCTTGCACCCCCCCCCCCCCCAATAATTCATGGATACAATGTATATCCCACATGCGGACTATCCTGCCTCGTACAAATGGGACGTAAATTAACCAAAGATGAAATACTGAACAGAAAGTCATCATATAATAATTATTTTTTTAAGAGTACCTACCATAGGTTTGTAGCATTATGTATAGTATTATTTTAAGAGCACCATTTAATATAGGTTTGCGGGGCTACAATGCTATCATTCGTAGGAAAATTATTGTTTAAAAGTTTGAGAGAATTTATTTGATTGAAAAATGTAATAGAAGGTGCCGTGGGTTGGCCGACCCTATCTTAGACCTTTCAATTTCCAAAAATATTCGTTTCGTGCAAAAATTAGCATGAAATTTACGTAAAAAAATTTTTAAACAAAACAACTGTGCAAACGCAATGTCAGTCAAAAATGGGTTTGTGATAGTAGAGAGTCAGGTGACCAGCTGTATTCTTCGTCTCTAACAAATCTTCATTAACAAGAGGATTGCCAGAGAATTCTGGACATCTCTCACTCATACCACACAATTCTAGTTTCATTAAGATCTTTTTCCTTAATTAAAATTCTGATGGCATTATCATTCCTATCAAAAATATGTTGTGTGTGTGATCAGTGAAGGAAATTAGATTTGAGCGTTTTTCCCACATCTGCCTCATCTAAATCATATCAAATCTAATGGATTCTGTCATTTCAACTACGTCATATCTTCAATTTGCACGCCCATTTTCAAAATTAACGTCAAACTCAAGTTTAAATTTAGCAGGTTACAATTTCTAAAATCAAATTTACGAAATCGCGTAAAGCGAGCGATGCCTGTATTTATACCAAGTTTATTTTTTCTCCCTGTGAGATACATTTTTACAGACTTGCTGTAGCATTTTCTTTCTCGCCAAGGGTTACTTATAAACAGTATTTAGTAATTTCATTCACAATTGACACATATTGGCACATCATGCTTGGCAGGCTAGAACCGGCGATGTTCAACGATAATTATCTGCATTTTTTCCCGTATTTTTCACGATCAAATTGGTCATCCCAATTATAAAGTAATAAAAACTTCACGCAAAGAACTTGTTAGGGTATATATGATAAATCCGGTTATATTATGCATACTCGCCGACCATTTTACTGAGTTTGATAAATTTCCTTGAAAATTTATCACTTTTACCGGCGATGATGTATATTAATAGTCGAGCGTCGTTGGCAAACATAATAATAAATTCATTACATTTGCCGGTTATTATGCAACATTGCCATTTCGTATTGATAAATATTATAAATCGGCCCCGTTGCCTTGGTTAAGATTTATTATTTAAATGACGTACCTTTGAGAGCCAGGCTCTGAATCAGAATGTGTGTGTGAACTCTGATTTAAGAAGTTTTTCCCAACATTCCCGAAATAACTCCTATTCAACAAATTTTACAATTGCAACCCGATATAATGATCTATCTTTTAACAAATTTTATGATGTAATCTGATATACAATGAACTCCGATTTGACGAATTTTACGTTTGTATTCCGCTATAACGAACTCCCATTCAACAAATTCTCTGATGCAATGAATTCTTACAAGTTCTTGTGCTTATACAATCAGACCCGCAAAATGACAGACTCTTATTTAACGAATTCTACAATAGGACCGCGATATAACGAACTCATATTTAACAAATTTAATGATTGTATCTCGATATAACGAACTCATATTTAACAAATTTAATGATTGTATCTCGATATAACGAACTCATATTTAACAAATTTAATGATTGTATCTCGATATAACGAACTCATATTTAACAAATTTAATGATTGTATCTCGATATAACGAACTCTCATTTAACAAACATTACGATCTTATACCGATACTGCTTGTCATTTTATCAAATTATCATGAAATATAATTGATTTCGCATTTATCAAATTTACATACCACACAATGCATAATGGCCGGTAAAAATGATAATTTTTTCTAGTGTTCATCAAATTTACCAATGTTGCGTGGATATTATGCATAATCGCTGATGAAAGTAATAAATTCATCAAACTTACCGACACTATTAGCGATTATGAATAATACCTGATTTATCACATTCACCGTAACATCGCTGATTCATTTACGGAAAATTTATCGCCGGAAAATTCATCAATCATCAGTCAGGGAGTAACAGAGTGAGCATCCTAGTGAGTTGATGATAGAATGAGTGACTAAGTGAGTGATATTACGAATGAGCTAGGGAGTAAATGAGTCTTTTGTTTTCATTCACTCACTCGCTTATTCATTCACTCATTCGTTCACTCAATCACTCACTCAATCGCTCATTCGCTCCCTCACTCACTCAATCATTCACTTACTCACTCAATCATTCACTTACTCACTCAATCATTCACTTACTCACTTAATAATTCACTTACTCACTTAATCATTCACTTACTCACTCAATCATTCACTCATTCATGTATTCACTCAATCACTGACTCGTGTCGAACTGTTGTCGGTGAGTTTTCCGGATAACCCTTCTGATTATATATTTCGTCCAAAAAACAAGGTCTTAAAAACGTCAACCTCTCTTACAACCGAGACAAAAATTCGTGGAAACTTCGATGTCGTTATAACCGCGTTTTACTGTACGTACATTCTGGGTACGTGTTCGAGAGCTGATAGGTGTCGAAGACCTTTTATTCAAATTACATCGAAACTATTCGTTTACTATAGCTCACTGTGTGTGTGTTGTTTGTATCGTGTAATTTTAGTTGACGATCGACAAATGCTCGGAAGGAGAATCTATCGCCGACGTCGTACGAAATTAATGGATTCGTACATTCTTTGGGTACGGACTAATTGCTAAGTTAGCGGCGCGTTGCCATCTCCAGGGTATTTGCTGGCGTCTTCCTCAACTAATTGGTTGTCTTATAACCTCTTGAGATCTCTGGTCGAGGTTTCTGTGAGAGAGCGGCGGTTTCCCCTCCTGTTTTACTTACGCTGAAGAAGAATTGCTTTGCAAACACTGATAACACCAATAATTGGTTATAAACTTTCCAACTTGGTATGTTTGTTTCTCCCCTTTCAATAAGATTCTTCTTTCTTTTTTAATCCGCTATCAGTTATCTGGTTTAATTATTTATCTTCTGGGTAGAGGTATCAGAAATTTTGTTGGAAAATCGGAGAAACAACTGGATATTCACAGTTAAGATAAAGGGTTAAGGTAGTGCTTTTCAACCGTGTGGAATCCCAGGGTTTCTCAAGACACCAGGTTCGGGGGGGAGAAATAGCAGTAACCAATTCCTCTGGTAATGTCCTGGAGCAGGGGTGACCAACCTTTCTGGTCCGCGGGCTAGATATGCGATATTGCTATCACTTGTGGGACAGAATCTTATATACAGGATGATCCGAAATCAGCATGTCCTGTATATATTTCGTATGTACAGTCAATTCATGGTAAGCCGAACTCCTGTAACTCGAATATCTATTTTAGTCGAAGTTTTCGCTCTCAGCCCCAGAACTTTTTCAGTATGTCAGTGGTAAAGTTTTACCCATCAATTCGAAATTTTCTTACATTAAGTCGAAGTTTTCGAAAATTGGAGAAATTTAAAAAAATTAACATTTAGGAATATAATTTAGCATTTAGCAATATAATTTAGTACTTAGCAATATAATTTAGTATTTAGCAATATAATTTAGCATATGGCAACAAAATTCAGCAATCAGTAATACAATTTAGCATATGGCAACAAAATTCAGCAATCAGTAATACAATTTAGCATATGGCAACAAAATTCAGCAATCAGTAATACAATTTAGCATATGGCAACAAAATTCAGCATATGGCAACAAAATTTAGCATATGGCAACAAAATTTAGCAATTAGCAATATAATTTAGGGGTCATTCAAGTATTATGTCAGCATCGATGGGGGGGAGAGTGTTTCCGATTTGATGACAAGGGGGAGGGGAAAGAAAGGGCTTGGACGATGCTTACGTCATTAGCCACCCTTTATGAAGATATAAAATATTCTTATTTACATCTTATTCAGTGCCCCAAAAACGGAAAAACCTTTCGATAGTTATTGGGCACCAGAATTAGCATTCTCCCTATTGATAAGTTTGATTTCCTAAGATCCCACAGAGAGAGAGCCACTTTAGTGATCTCTAAATGTTTCACGGATCCTTCAAGTGCTCAGGAAAAGTAAAGAGAAGTAAAGCTGTAAAAAATATCGCTAAAAGTTTTAAAAAATTGTCAATAATGGAAAATGATGGGTACTGCAAGTCACAATGTAATACGCAAAAAAACCCCGTATATGTCTAACAATACGCGATTAATATATTCATATGACTATAATTAATTATGATAAATGGAGTCATAACTATTTTATAATACAGTTTAAAAGTCATGAAAATAACCTTAATTCTAGATTTCAAAAATTTAGCTGAGCTTTGTTGAAAATAAGGGGGTAAAACGGGACTTTTTTTGAAAAATGTTGGACGGCCAAAATTACGGGAATATCACGTAAAATACAGGTCATATGGCTACCCTTAAAACACAAGTTGGCCCGCAATCGTCAGAAATACTGCAAATCTATCTGGACCGGAGACTGATAAAGTTACGCACCCGCGATTTAAAGGGATCAAAATAGACAAATATATGTTGAAACGACATGGATTTTATTGCAACAATAAAAAAAAAATTAGTTATAAAAATGACGAACAGATGGCCTCGACGGATTTCTAATCTACCTTTAATTAATATATTAAATAATCTTTGCTACCAGATGCATTTTAATGCTAATTCACATTTTTACTATCAGATGAAGCTACAACCTGTTGACCATTTTCGTAGTTATTTTATGTTCTCTATAAAATCCCATGTCGTTCCCAGCATGTGTGTGTTTGTCACAATTTTCATCGCTCTATGTATCTTACATCATTCCGTGAATAATTGACTTTTCAAATGTTAACTGACTTTTGGATCACCCTGTAAATTAACTTTATTAGAGACCACATCACAATATTTTACGAGACATTATCTCAATTTCGTTTGTCCTGACATTTTTGTGTAAATGTCCTTTTCGTCTCGTATAACTTCAATGAAGTTTACATGAATTTTTATCCTATAGTGAAATAAGGATTGAGATAATTTCATAACTTATAAATTATGATAAGATAATTAGGACTATAATTATCATAATTGAGTTGTACAAATACATTAAATCTCTCTTTTGCGCACATCGGTAGGACAAAAAAATTCGTTCGTAAAAGAGGGGTGATCGTTAATGAGGGGATATATTGTTTGGCCGCCGCAAAAGGGGGGGGGGGCGACGATCACTTCTGAGTGGTGCCCATTAAGAGGGGTTTTACTGTATATTAATCTCACGTATTCCAAATTAAATAATTTTATTTTTTTTGTGAATTACATTTTAATCCATTGCGATTTGAGGAATAGCAAGCACTTCATTTCTAGCCCATCGTGATTTTTCAGTGATAAATGGCAACTTCACCACTTTTATCTTTTATAAAATTTTTGATGATAACCAGTGCAGTCCCGTATTAATTAGAAATTCTCGTAATTTTAACGGGAAAAATAGTCAGCCTATTGATATTTATTTTTGAAGGATTACTTTTGCTTTTTCACAGTGAAAGGCCTTGTTGGACCGCGTGTGGTCCGCGAGTCCGAATTTGTGCAGCCCCTGTTCTAGAGAAATAGATGCCGGTAAAAGCGATAAATTACCGGGGAAGTGATAAATTTAGGATAAATTCACAAAACTCACTAAAATGGGCGGCGGTTTTGCATAACAACCGGTTATCATGCACAATTTCCGGATTTATCACATTTACTGTAACAGTTACACCAGTTACTATCTCACGGTACAATCATCTCGAATAATTGAATCATTTACTAATTAACAAGAAGTCATAAAGCTCATGAAAAATGCAAGTTAGGGGTAATAATGAAAACATACTTTGTGTGCTGAATATAATTGCTCCATCACGTCTTTCCTCATCTGCTATATTACCAACTATAATTTTTCTAAAAAAAATTAAATAACTCGAGAGCTCATCGTTATCCTTAAGAAATTAGCGGAAACCGAACCTTGCCGCTTTAATTAACGTTCTTTTTTTGTTTCCTTGTTAATTTGAGCTTGATATCCTATTATCTTACGCGGCTGAAAGGAGGAAAAAAAGAGGAAAAACATGATATTAATTAGTTGTTATGAAAATCTTTCGGTTTTTCTCCCTTCTCGTTAATTATTATAGTTTTTTTTTTTGGGAAAATCTCTTCGTTGTTTGATGAGTGAAATTCAGCGTGAAACAGTGTCAATGGCTCTTCTCTACCATCTTTTTTTTTTATCCTTGCTGATTAATTGGCGACGAAAAATTTCACGGCACGTTTAAAGGATTATTTTCAAAATAATTTGAAAAACTCTTTTTATGATGGTTTTTTTTCTAAAAGAAATTTAATTTAAACTTATGAAGTGTACATAGTACGGAATGTATGTGTGGAGCATGTTTTCAAAAGGGAACATTTGCACAATTACTAAATTTGAAGTAGAATTAAAAAACGTTGTTTCCTCCGTAATGGGTTGCTTTACGAAAGTGGGAAATAGTTCACCAGATACCATACGGAAGTGGTATAGAAATATTTAAATATTATGTTCCTTGATCAACATTCAAGGAAGCTATCAACATTCTGGAAATGTTCCGTTTCGAAATGAGTAGAAATGCGTTACGTATTGATTCAAATTGGAGCTAGTTAAGTCTGGAAAATTGGAAGTTTCTATGCCACCTGTTGATTCCAGAAGGTTTTACCTAGCCAAGGAAGGTACCCTTACTACCCTCTCGTGAGTAACATAAGAAACACGGTCATTCTGCAGGGAAATCTCACATAACGAACACTCCCTTTGACGGACACCGTCACTAACATACACTTTTTTGAATCACATCGACGGGACTTGGTCTATTTTACTATCCATTAACGAACACCTCATTTTCGGGCAAAGTTTTAGTGTTATGAGTGTCTGTTATCGAGAGGTTTTTCCTGTAGAATGCGACTTTGAAAGCGATTCTGAAAAAAAAAAAAAAATGTCGTTTTGAAAAAAAATCCCTTAACACCAATATGACAACCTCTGCATGTTCCCTTTTGAATGAAAAATACCGAAGTGAATGAATGAATGAGGTGGATATGTTGCGTTATGGGTGAAACGACTAACTTTACATCGCAATTTCTACCAAAAATACTCTCGTTTGAATAAACCCTGTTGCGTAACCAAACGGAGCTCATTCCAAAGATTCAGAAACCGTTAAAAAAATGCATTTCGAAGTGCATCATTGAAAAAAAAGTGGAAAAGTTCCTTTTTGAAAAGAAAAAACTCATATATTAATGCGTTAAAATATAAAATTTGAAGGAATCAAATCACTGTCTTAATTATAAGATGATTATTCTACAGCAGCGGTTCACAACCGGTGTTCCTTGTGCACAACAGTAAAACTTAGAAAAAAAATTATTACAAATATTTTTAAATACTAAAAATAAATCAGTAATTTTGATGAATAATTAAAAAATTGGTCCACGGGGCTCCGCCATAGAATTTTTTTAAAAAGGGCTTCGTGAGTCAAAAAAGGTTGGGAACTGCTGCGGGATGAACTAGAAGTCACTCTTTCTCTCTGTCTCGCTGGACTTATTTAATTCATACCAATTGAATGAAGTGTTGTCGTCTTTTGTAGCCAAATTCATCATGAATAAATGCAGAACAGAACGGACCGAGCACAACCAGGCTCTGTCGCTTACGTGATATAAGCTCATTGCCCACTGCGTTCATCTGAAACAAAATCATTCACGTCTGATACCATCCGTTCAAAGCAACACCAATCTCTCAGATCACTTAGTTGCGTCTAAATGGAACTGGAAGGGGGGGGGGTGCTTTCTTATGATAAGTAATACTGAGCTTCTAAAATGTTAAAAAGACTGATTCTTTTGAAGTTTTCAATGCCCATAATATCCAAGTTTTACAGAGTCTGACCTCTGAAATTCACTAATAAACTTAAAAGTATGTTAAAATAGGCATTTAAGACACGGAAATTTCAAAAAGGGCATTTTTACCGAAAAAGTTTGAAATATGCAAAAAAAAGGCATTTATGGAATTTTGCCTGAACTTCCGGGCTCTATTCATAGCACTTGTCGAACTTGAAGAAAAGATCAACAGTATTGTCGGGGGAAAAACGGGTTCTACGCTATTACGACTGGCGCGTGTTTGCAGAACCTGGTGATCTCGTGTTAACGCTAGGATGTTGCAGTAACGAGATTTGATTTGATCAAGGTGATGAAAAATGTTCTTCATTTGTTCAATTAATTTCATTCATTTTTTTTTGTAATATATCTCAGATTTGAAACAAAGAAGTGAAATCTATAATATAAACATATAATGAAAAAAAAACATTTTTTTTTTTATTTTCCATTCGGAAAAATTCTTAAAAAGTTCAAGACTTTTAAGTTTTTAAATTTTAATCATCGTGAATATCTAAAACGTTGAAGTCAATGTAAACAAAATTTCATGAAGCAACTTTTTAGCAGATTTTAATAACTTTCTAAATATTACACGCAAACAGGAAACAAAATACACTACATATATGTAATGCACATGTTACGGTAAACGTGATAAATCTATAAATATGCATAATCGCCAGTAATTATGCATAATCACCAATGATTCTGGTAAATTTCTTTGCATTTATCACATTTACCGGCAATTATGAATAATTTCCAAATAGAGTTTTAAGTTTGATGACATCAAGTTGAAAGACATCATGTGACGTGCATGTAACCTCTTTTTCAAGTTTAACTTAGAAATTATATATATAAAATTTGAAAACTTGACTGAAATGGTCATTGTAAAGAGATCGACTCAAATTAGTTAATTAACTAATTATTTAATTTTCTTTTTGAAAGGCATTTTGGCATACAACTAACACAAATGAATTAGAATTTTTTTTTTTTGAACAGCCAGTTTTGGCTCAGGCGTGAAGAGGAATATACTGTACTGCTGCAGTATTTTCAGAGGTGCCGTCAACCGGGGTGAGAGTGTTCACTCCGAGGTGACTTTGTCCTGTCTGAGGGAAAAAATTTCAAATTAGCATTATTTGTTAATTTCATCATTTTTGTCGCACCACGGTCATTTTATGCACACGAAGACTAATTAGACCGGTACCTATAATTTATTGCCGAATCTGAACGGCAGTTGTTTGTAGAACCCTTGTTTTCATACTCATCGTGAGGTTGGTGCGCTAACCCCTCGATGTGGGACTCTTTGCGGTAGTAATTTTTTCTGCCGTCATTTCGCCGTTTCTGTTGTACCCCTTTGTCAGGAACGTTTTCTGACAAGGACGAACCGGGTATAGCATTGTCTGTTGAACGTGTTGGCAATTAAACTAATAAAGGAACCATTTAACAGAGGGTATTTAAGTCTTCGATGTGGGACACATAACTAGCCGAAATTCACTGTTTTCCAGATGGCAGCACTTGTTCAGTTATCAGTGTTATTTGCAAACAAATTGTAGTATAATAATAGGGTGGCTTTGTCTCAAAGGGAATATATATACAAAGCCACCTCATATTGTCCCACTAAAACAACAACAACAAAAAAACCAATAAAATAAATAATAATAATTCTAATAACTGATTGAACTTGATGATAAGGGTGTGAAAACGAATCGTTAAGATCTCGCCATTACTGAAAAAGTTTCAAACCAAAAAATAAAATCATAAATCAACAAAATTAGCAAAATTTAATCAGTATAATTGCGTTCAAAAAAGTTATTACATAATTTAAAAAGAAATTTCGTCTCGTATCCCTCCATTTCTTTCGAAAATGTGTCTCTTAATACGTAAAAGAGCATTTTTGGTATAAAATAATCAAAGAAATTCGAAAAAGTTATTCAGTGAATTAATTGATATGAATGAAGATGGACGAAGTCACGTAAAAAACCCATTGCCTTTGTGAAAATTGCTTTTGTTGCATTTTTGAAATGCATTAATACTTGCTGGGGTCAAAATGTCACCACGACGCCAGTTACGCAGCGAATTTTCGCAACGCCAGTTGAGGGTTAATGCAGGTTCCGTTAAAGATAGGTTTTACTGTATTTGTTTCCGTTGATGATCATTAGATGTCTCTACCAATAACCTCAAATCTTGCAACTTTTTGTGAAAAGTTTTTATTGAAAAATACTGTTTTTAGTACGAAAAGGAATAGCTGATCTCGTTACAACTGAGAATAACTCAAGATAAAAGGTCCTTTTTTTATTATTATACATAGAATTTATTGCATAGGCTATATAAAAAAAGAATCCGGCTTTATCTTCTCTATTTACTTTCCGTAGGGATGTTCCTGTAGGCGATATTTCCGGATTCCCTAGAGTAAGCAAATATTTTTCCAAAACTGAATAACTCGACTTTTCTCAATATGGCTTTGATGAAAAAATATACCTAGCACTAAAAATTTTGCCTGGAGGTAGTGTGTGGCACACACTTTGTGCATTTCGAAGAATTTTCACAGCTATTCTTGAACGAGACGTTCTTGGAAATCGATGATTATGTACACAGCTCAACGATTTTCAGAGTGATTTGTATGCTGAAAGAATACGATACAATGTCAATACAACAAGATACGTATACAATTTGAAATAGACTCTTATAGCAGAGCTGGACAAATCGCAAGAGACCTTGGTACCAGAACAATTTTTTGGGTGCCAAAAAAAATTTGCACCCGAAGAAAAAAAGGTCCGAAATTGCGCTTCTTTTCACTTTTTTAGGTCATAATGACCCTCTTTCATATTGGCAGATATGCTGATATAAATTCCGAAGCATTTAGTGCTGCTCTCAGCCTGCAATTTAGTGACTATACGAAGAACATTTTAGGCACATGTTTTAATAATTAATTAATTTGACTCATGTTTGCTTAAATAAAAAAAAATTACCTTTTTATACGGACCCTCTCTGAGCCAAAAAACCCAATTAGAATGTTTTACCCCTGTTTCGATTGATGCCTAAAAAAATCACGTTTCTAAGTGCAAAATTCGCTGAGATATCTGAATTCAAAATCAGAGAAATGTTGAAAAAAAAAAGTTGCCTGTTAGTTTCTGTTGTTTTTTCAAAACTTCCTGCGAGATTTTTGAATTAAAATATCTCAGCGATTTTAGCTCTTAGAAACGGGAAAATATTTTTGTTGGCCTCATGACAGACAGGGCAACAACATTTTAATTTGGTTTTTTGAAGGCAGGGTGTCCGTATAAAAAGTCAATTTCTATGTTTCAATAACTGTTTAACCCGTTGAAACATGAATGACGTGGCTGAAATTCCTGACTTCGCACATTTATTGCAAGAATGACTTCAATATCTGCCACCGTTCTCTTGATATCCCATTTTTGAAAACCGTCCGTTGACCGTGATACACTATCTGTCACTGTTTCCAAGTTATGCAGTTTCAAAATTAGGGAGACTTTTTCTGAAACACCCTTATTTTTATTTCCGGGGTATTTATATTCACCTATTTATGCGTATGTAATTGTAAATGTTGAATGGAATTTTCCCTTCGTGTATTGGTACAAAATTTTATTCAGGCAAGTCTCATCATGCAAATCACGTGATGTAATTAAAACAAATTCGAAGATTTTCTACCTTCTATTGTAAAAATTGCCACACAGTGAAGACGCCATCATGGTTTTGTTGCGCCATTTCATAGTCCCCATTTCGAACCCATTATATATCGTGTCTTTCAAGGAGGATGGAGGCTTTTCAATTAAGATAGCCAACGTGTCTTTGATTATCACCAATTAGTAAAGAAAAGGGAACAGGAATTCCTCCTTGAAACAATCTCAGATATTTTCGGAAGTCCGCAAGATGATTTTCACACTTTGAGGGGAGAAAAAGAATCGAATTCTCATTAATTATTCTTTTTTTTTTTTTACGGGAAGCACAAAACTGTCGAATATCGACTAATTGCTCGCTGGAGATCATTAACGAACGCTGTCGAAACTGATAGCAAAAGAAGATCCTTGAAGTTAAAGGATATATTATTGAAGCAGGAAGAGAGAAACAAAAACGTTCAAATCATTCTCGCATTTCTGTAATTGGCATTTTTATGAGCACTTCCCAAAGAATTGTTTTCGTGTTTGTACAATTTAAATACCAATTATATGCATAGGACTCATTCACAAGGAGATCAAAGTTTCGGGTGGTGGGGTTTATTTTAAGAAATTTCCCAGTTGATGTTGGTGGTAATCTATTTGGATTTTAATGAGCATCGCTGATCGCTTTAATTAGCTGAAAACCGATCTATGTTTGAAATATATTTCCACGGCCAAAGAATAACCTAATTACTGATTATAAATCTGTAAATACGAAGTGGCCTATTCAGAGTATTTTACAGCTTCTACTAATAGCATAGGCTTTACTCTCAGACTTGAAATTCTAGGGTGATGATGATGCCAGTTCATTTATACAGTGGTTTTCCATACAGTGCAAGCAAATCTGCTAGAGAAATGATAAAAAATACATAAACAATAGAGTCTCGACTATCCGACCTATTGCCTTAGCTCCATGACGTCTCCAAATCATCGGAGCTGTTGCCAAACTTCGCCAAGTTTGTTGCCAATTTTTTTTTTCATTTTTACACAACATAATGACTATTTATAGGTGAAAAATGAAATAATAAAAATGATAAATAAAAATTACAAGGTGGGCACAAAGTCCGTAGAAACTTTAAAAATGTATAAAAATCGGAAAAGTAACCGAAATAAAAAACGGTTTGCAGGGTTAGCAAACACTAGGTCACGGGAATTGTTTTTGACAGGGTGTATACGGTATTGACCTGTACCAAGAGATCACAAAATATCAATAGGAGCGGTTTTTGGTATTGAAATGGTGTTTTTTTTTATGGTATGGCGGGGGTAGGAAGTAGCATTTATAGAAATTCGGCCTATCCAGCTTTTCTGTTATCCGGCCCACCCTTTCGCCACATTAGGCCGGATTCTAATGTATAAAGGAATTCGTATATGTATGCTTACGCCAACTATACGTCTCTCATTTAAAGAATTTTATCTTAAAAAAAATCTAATCATCATCTGTGGGAAATGGGAGCGCTTTCAGGGTTAATAACAAAATTACGCGAAACTGGGAATTGACAGATGTGAGAACAAAAACCAATTTCATCGCTACGGTTCTGTTGATTCGTTAATATCAGAACAAAATGATCTAAAAGAGGTTTCAATGCAGGTGCAACGTCATTTTTCTACAATTTCATAATCTGACAGAGCGAAAATTGCGAATTCACTCATAACAAGAATGACGTTATAACGATAGTTCTCCTCGTAATTGTTTTACTTTTTTTGGCGAAAGATATAAGTTTTCTTGCGGTCATCAATCCTCGTAATTATGAAATTTCGTTAAAACGGACTTTTACCGTAGTTTCCCTTGAAAAAATATTTTCACAAAACACTCGTCAGCATGCATTTCCTGAATTTGAACAACGTTTCAATGCATTTTGGGACATTTGACACACATCCTGTGCTTAAAGCTGTCATTCTTGGTGATATTTCTGTGAATTTGACGCTCGACGTGAGAACGGACTGTTCGCAATGAACACGAAGTTCTGATAGATACGTACCCGGAGATAATGAAAGTTGATCAAATATTTCAACTTTTGCTGCCATCTAGTGACCATAATTCCATCCAAAATTCCAACTATTGGTGTCTCTCAACAGGGGTTTTAGTCCAAAGGAACGAATGAGGAAAATGGTGTCCATGACCGTATCCGAGGGTGAATGTCAGACCGGTTCGAAACACATTATTTAAATAGGATTTTTCAGGGGATATTTTTATTTGGCCGTAAAACAGAGGTGACCGTTAAGAGGGGTTTGACTGCATGTCGACGTACTGGTTCAAAATGCAACAAAAATTATATTTTTGAGTTATGCAAACCATGAGAACGGTCGAAAACGCTTCTAAATACCCCCTTGCGTTCATAGGCCCATCTGGGCCGGTCTTTATTCCCACAATAGCCAAACGGGCTGGGCATGAGGCAACTATTTGATGCTGGTCTGGTCTGGGGTCTTCCGATATACCAACTCCAAACTCTATTTAAACGCTTCCCCACTGCAACTTCTAAAGTGAGCCGACTTCCGTTGAGCTTCATGAAAAATGAATCTTTAAAACGCTGATGTCTCGAAAAAGAAAATTTTGAGTTTTGCGCGCGATTACGCACCATTCAGTCAATATACAGGGTGTTTCATAAGTCCTAATTATTTTTTGAGGAAGTGACAAGTCACTAAGTCACTACTGTGGGTCCTAGAGCCCACAGCAGGATCCATCGAGGACCTCAAACTGTATCTGCAGTCATAATTCGTCCTTTTTCTTATCAATCGTTCGTCGTAGAGGTATGATTCCAGTTTAAAAACTGCTCATAATGAGCTCAAAAGTAACTCTGTACTAGTTTTGAGAGTGAAAATACAGTGTCAAAAAGTAAAAAAAAACCACATTTCCATATGGTCCCCCGTCTTCTAACTTTTAATCAGATAGTTGTTGCCCCGTCTTTCCTGAGACCAACAAATGGAATTCTACGTTTACAAATGCAATATTCGTTGAGATATTCGAATTCAAATATCGAAGAAAAAAGTTTGGAAAACGAGGAAAAGAAACGTTGTCCTTTAGTTTATGCTGTTCTTTCATTACTTTTCTCAGAATATTCAAATATCTCAGCGAATATTGTACTCGGAAATATTTAATTTCTTTCGTGGTCTCCTCCAGACCAACCTCCAGACCAACCATGGTCCCCGCTCTGTCCCCCTAGGGGATATAAGCTGGTTCGTCTCAGGTCTCAGAAGATCACTGGTGGTCGACGGAAGTGGAATTTCCTGTGGTTACCGACCTCCAAGTGCGAATGTGAGCCGATCTCCCCGTTAGAAAGTTTTCTCCTCAGAGATCGGCTTTCCTACATCGGTACAAACATTCTCTCATCTACTCTACACTTCATTCATAGTTCGAAATATAGTTTATAGTTGACAACACTATAACAAGCATTACACAGAAATAAACTTCACCTTAGGTTCACAACACACACAGCTTTTAGAATGGCCCCGGTGGTCTTCTTCGACCACCTCTTTTTATATCTTTTGCTTCAGGCAGAGCGGTGGGCCATGATATGGCTAAGAGTTGAAGAACTCAGAGGAGACTAGGTAAAAATTTTTTCTGATTAATTTTTTTTTCAGAACTGGGTGTCGACATGAAAATATAAACATTTTATTTTGCGCCACATTGTGTTTTCATTCTGAAAACTGGTACAGAGTGATTTCGGAATATATTTTGAGTATTTTTCAAATTGAAACCATACCTCTACGACGTACGGTTGATGAGATAAGGGCCGAATTCGGACTTACAGGACACCCTGTATAAGTGAGTAGAAGAACGATTTAATCGAGTTTTGGCAGTCCACGTGGCTAGGATTTTTTGACGTCACCCACTAGTTGAATCTGGGCTGTTTGTCTTCGTCAACGTTCTTGCCAAAGTCTTGTTCGGTATCTTACTCGATTAATCTTGGCCCCGCTCTTGACATTCTGATTCGATGTGGCTTTAGCTCTCCTGAAACTCATTTCTCACTCCCGCACTCGATGTCGATGAAGCTAAACATTGGCCGACGTTTGATTTCCAAGCACCTGCAAGTTGAAAGACTGTCAACGAGACGTTCACGCATTTTGTTACATTTAATCTTCAGAGGGTTTTTTTTTGCCATCTCATCTGGAGTAGTTTCGCTCTATTCACATGTATTTGAGAAATTTCTTACATAAAGGGTGATTTAAGTAAAGTTCCCGTACTCTGAGTAGTTTTTTCTCGAACTATTTATCCGAATACAGCCAAATTTTTAGGATATCTTAATGAGACCATGGGGGAGATATTTATGAAAAAAAAAGTTAAATTTTCCACCACTTGGTGAAAAATAGAGTTTTTTAATTGAATTTTCCATTTTCCCATGGGCCATATAGCGTACATACCAAGTTTTCATTGAATATGTCCTCCAAACCGGGAGCTACATAGGTCTGGGTAGTGAGTATATTGAAACTACTCAGACCTATGTAGCGCCCATTCTGGTGGACGTATTCTATTGAAACTTGGTATATACGCTCGATGGAACATGGAAAAATTTAAAATGCAATAAAAAAAGCGCCATTTTTTCCACCTTTCTTTCAAACTGAACACGGTCCAGGCTTTGTCGATTTTAGGCTATTTTAGGTGGGACCGTGACGGAGAACACTTTATGATACATAATCAAATATACATAGACAAAAACCCATAACACACAAAATATTACACAACATAACAATACACAACAAACCAATGAATAAATACAAAAATACAAAATCAGTGAAAAAAATATAAAAGCAATGCAAAAAATACAAAAATAAATATATACAATATAGATATGAATTTAAATGCTTAAAACATCCAACATTTTTTCCCCCGGTGGTCGAAATCGGTTGTTAAAAATTCTCCCAAATCTATAAATTTTAAACAATAATCGCACGCAATCAGCAACATGATTTTCGAAGTATTCAAATTTATAGTTGCAAAAGAATTTTTTTTGTAGCGGTGCTTTTCAAAAACTGAACACGTTTCTAATGCTTTATTTGCCATTGAAAATTCACTCTATACAGGGTGATTCAGAAGAGATGGTAAAAATTTTAAGAGGTGATAGTACACACGGATACAAATAATTGCCATCAAAGAATGAATGGTCTAACATGAAACGCAAACGCCACCTCCACAAACGTTGACAATTGTTTGTATTGGTGTGTACTATTACCTCTTAAGAGTTTTTCCCATCCTTTGTAAATCACCCTGTATACATAACCCATTAACGACGACTTTGATTTTTTGAAAAACAAAAATACTGAGTTGAAACCACTTCCATCATTTATTGGCAAAGAAAAAAAAAATTAAAATTTCGAATGGCAAATTTTCTTAAAAACCGGCGTTAATGGGATAAATAAGAAAATGACACTGCCTAATAAAAATTTAGAAATGAATGTGCATTTGAAAATTTCAAATTTTAAATCGAAGACGCAGGATGAACAGGTAACTTTAGACATTGTTCCATTCTTAAAGTTATCGCTCATACCATATCCAAAAGTAAGAAAAAAGGGTAAAATTGGAGAATTTCTCGGATTCGCATGATATTAATATTTCCTCTCAAGTTTTCATGGGAAATATATCCGTATAATATTATCCCATCTCCATTTTTTTTTATGACAAAACCTTTTGGGAAGAAATTGACTACTATATTTTATTCAGTGGAATTACATTTTAGGTGTCCAACTTGGCAACACACGGGAGGGATTCTACGAGAAACGACATTTGAGCCCGTTACGAGATGAAATACGCCGCATCGGATACGAGAATAATACGAGATATCGCTCTATTTTATATATGGCATTATGAGCCATAAGTGTTATATATATACACACATATATGATATATAAAATTTAAGATCTATTATGATTTCATTTCTTTTTCGGTCTAATATGATTTTATGGAGCAGAAGAAAGAGATTTACAAGAAATGAGAGCCATTTCTATCGTCTCGGAGATATATTGCAAATTACTTACAGTGTGGAAACGGTTATCTAGTATATTCAAGATCCGTGGACTTGATTTTTTTTTATTTACCGTTACTAGTTATGAGTAATAACGATTGAGAGATCAGACGTAATAAACGACACCAATGCAGTACTTTCTATTAATAATTGCCCAGGCAAATGCTTTTACCAGAAGCGGTTATTTTGGTCTGGGGGTGTTTATTGCTGGTTTGGATCCGAGCTATTATTGTGATGGGAGTAAGGGATAAGTATATTACCCCACAGTGGTGGTCAGCTGAAGTTGGTTTTCTGTGATTCCCAACTTCAAGGCGCAAATGCGAGCCGATCTCCCCGTTAAAAAGTCTCGCCACAGAGAGCAACAGTGCTACAACGATAAATCATTCAATCATAACACTTCACTCATAGTTAGAAAAACTGGTGGCAGATGGCAGCACTACACATAACAAGCATTACAGAGAAACAAATAACTTCACGTCAGGTTTCACTACACGTACACGCACATTCCCGCATGTACCGATTCGTTTGGGGTTCCGCGGAGGGGGGGGGGTGTGGGGGGGGGGGTGTGGGGGGGGGTGCATGTGCGGTGTAGCCGTAGTAGGTAGGGCCTCCAAAAATGGCTCGGGGATACATAATGTTCTTAAGTCAGCCACCTCGTTGGGCAATTTGCCTGTTGTGGCGTTGTATTTGTATTTGTATTATACCTGGCCATTCAGGAGGCACAAGATAAATAATCATGGACAGTAGAAAAAACAAGTAAAGTAATAACAATAATCGAACCATTCAATTATGACACAATACCGGGGGGGGGGGGTATATGCTACCCTCTGATGCATTTCTAGGCACACGAAACCCTTATACGCACGCGTTTTACGTACAGCTGAGGGATATATAGAGAAATATGCACCCCCCCCCCCTCCACTTGTCGCCATGCCTGATGTAATTTACGAGTGATTAGCTGATTTTTGCCACTGCCCATTGCACTACATGTACATACACCATATATACAGTATATATATATGTGTTCCAAAGAAAAAATATATACTCTTTGTTCCCTTGGCTTAGTTGGTAGAGCACTCGACCGGCGTTTCAGTCTCGATATAGCAGCATTATTTTTTCCAAATATCATTATCTCTACAGAAATAACCAGATTTTCAGTATGGCTGAGGGATGTTCAGCAAGTCGTCTAGTGACATGGATATGTAATGCATTTTAACGTGTATTAGGAGCCCTTGATTTTTCGGGCTTAAAATTTGAAAAAGAAAAGTTTTCGTCAAACATATTCTTTATTTTAAGATATAAAAAAAATATATTTTTTATTCACACACACATTAGAGAAACTATCAATTTCCTCATTATTCCTATTTGATACTCACAATCAACTACATCTAGTTCGTTATCATCATCAGATTCATTCTTATAGCAAATTTCAAGACATTAAGTAATTTGTTAATATCTATAATACATGTAAATAAGAAACCACTTCTTTTTCGGAACCAAATTTTTTGTCAAAAAGGTGTTCCTTATTGGGAGATTGGAGATGACTCCAATCTCCCATTTCAAAGAGAACGTACATCTAGGAGTAAAATTGATAGTAGTAGTGTCAAGTGTGATTTCATGGATAACCAATTTTTCAAGCACATACATTTCTTTTCTCCAGCCCTTGTTTTAAACTGTACGTGTACTTTTCGATACTTTGGTCCTATCACATTCAAAGATATATTGCATTTTTTCTCCAAAACTCCTTCAAAATATTCCCGATGTATTCACATTGTTAACAAACCCGTTTCTCATTTTGCTTCTTTGTGTAATTTTGAGACGCTTCGCGTACATGTATTCCCTCGTGTAACTGTATATCATGCGACCATTTTTTTCACATTCCACATATTCCTCTATAATCTGACGAACTAAGAAGTGCCTAACGCTTCCCCTAGTCGTTTGCGTATTCATATATTTTGTAAGTGGATTGTTTATTCATATATTTTCATGAAATAGTGCATTGTTTGATATTTGAAATGCAACGGACCTACATGTGAACTCTTCCCCTAGCCGCTAATTTTCAATTCCTTCCGCAGGTATACAATTGCATCTTTTCTCAATGTAGTTTTTATATGCAGTATGTCACGCACTTTCCCCCCTTTCTAGTAGTGCCAGATGTAATTTCATGCATATGCAATTTTATAAGCAATGTAAATTTTTTTCCTGCAGCCGTTGCTTTTAACTGTACGTATATTTTTCGGTACTTTGATTATTCACATCATCTTGACTCTTCCTGCCTCTGTCTTACTCTTTTTGACCCCGGCGGTGACCTATAGGTTAGAAATTCTTCGGAATATGGACTGGGTTGCCGTTTCGGTTAGTAAGTAAAGTGGATACACAATGTGTATCCATGTCTATCACGCATGTCTTAAACATATTTCTAGGGGTACGCAATGCACGACTCTTACTCATATCTATGAGATACATAAGCCTCCCACGCATTTGCAGACGGTACTTGAAGTTTATGAGTTTGAAACTATAAGTCTGGACCATAGTTGCCAAAGTGTTTTTATTCATCAACGCCCCCCCCCTCCCCGTTTCTGAGCAATCCCAAGGATCCTATGTTGTATGTTGTATCTGTAATTATTAAATTATTATCACCACCGGTACGTTCCATTTACCCCCCCCCCCTTTCGGCAACCACTGGTTTAGGCAATTATTTCCAAAACTAATCGATTTGGTCGAGATCAGAACTCTAAGTTTGAACCACAACAACAATCATTTTACATCAAAGTCGTCGTTTCACTAAATAGAGTATAATGCAGTAAAATGCAAATCACAGTATTTGCACTTCTCTAACATCTTAGTAAGGACCCACTCGGTTGCATTATATCCATTCATTTCGCAGTACCGCCACTGTGCAGCAATTGTCCAGAATGCCAGTACACTCATCTCACGTTGTGGTAAATGTGGACCATATCAACGGAGAACATTCCGAGCGAAAGTCAATCGTTGCCGATTTACGTAGTTGTTCAATAATTTAGTAGGTGATGCTCGTAAATGTGAATAACTACTTGTTGGATTTTCATTATTAAAACTACGTGGGAAGATAAATTTTCTATCGTTACTTCACGACTAAAATAAATATTTCGAGCTGAGAAAGTTCTCGAGAAAATGTCTCATTTTGTCTTTTATTGGAAATGAGAGGGAAAATGTTGGGAATTCGGTAAATATTTTTTCTCATTCTTTTCTCTCTCTCTCTCTCAGCAGACATATTGCTTCGTTTTCTGCTTCACAAATAAGGAAAAAAACTTGAAAGTGTTTCATTTCTTATAAAGGGAGTGTGTTTGTGCCTTAACACACCGCAAATTTTCCGAAATGTTTCCTTTACTTTCTTATTTCCTTCCATGAGGTTTGAGATTCTCTATTACTCCCCGAGTTTATATATATATATATATGTTTTTTTTTTTTCAGTCCCAATCTCAACTTGTGTTTCATTTCTACTATATTTCTGCTACAAAATAAACAGAAAACGTATTCCAGGCAATGTAAGAGAAATTCACGTCCTTTTGACTTTGCGAATTAATTTTAATAGAAGTTACTACACAACTAGTTATTTTTTTCGGTCGGGAAAATGTTTCCATACAGATATAGCGATGATGAAAAACGCATTGTATTGTGATTATAGAGGGTGATTACTTGAGTTTCTTGGCCGCAATTTACTGGCGAACCGTTGATTTTAGACACATACTTCCAATTGAAAAAAAAATTCAAATAACGTGTAGACATCAGATATGTACGTCACTTATACATAACTATACAAAGGATTGTGTAGTTATTGAAATAAAGAAAAACATTTTTTTATTTGATCATCCTATCCTAAAAAAACCCAAT
Source organism: Pholcus phalangioides (assembly GCF_987345545.1). NCBI lineage: Eukaryota > Metazoa > Arthropoda > Arachnida > Araneae > Pholcidae > Pholcus > Pholcus phalangioides. The sequence goes on along the minus strand of NW_028301608.1, from coordinate 93,145,520 downwards.
TGTTTTCGAAGAAAAATTGCTAATATGAGTGATAAAAATTAGAGAACATCTACGGTATCGTTACAGAATTCCCTCATCACCTACAAAAATCGAAACACACATAAGTATAACATAAATTGTATAAGGCTGGTAGGAAACTTCTATAAATTCTATAGAGTTGTACATCCTCGTTGTCAGGCTATTTCTAGAATAATGAAAGCATTTCCCGTGCAAAGAGTGTTCCTACTAATCAACATCTCTCTCGCCACTTGTGTATGTTCCTCTAGTTTTTTTTTTTCAATTCTCTTCCCTAGACCTGTATGTGAAGTTGTTCTCTTGAAAGAAATAAAGCTAATGAAACTACAGAGTCGTTATTTTGTTTCTGTTCTATTATTTATTTTTTGCTTCTACTGCAAACTAGATCAGCGAATTTCTCTTCATCTGTTTTTCCCGTAATGTTCAGGGATAACGAACCGGAAAATGAGGCTACTCTCTTCGTCTGTGATGCTTCTCTTCATATTATATGCATTCATTCCACTCTTTGAACACAATCTTTCCTTTCCACATAAATTCACGCGCAGTTATGGAAGTGTGTATCGACTTTTTTTTAAACTTTACATAACCTCGTTTGTGATATTCTCGACGCCAAAGGCATCTATTATTCTTGAAGCGGGGGGGGGGGGGGGAAACGGAAAACTCAAGACTTTGCTAGCTTGTAACAAGTTGTAGTGACTGGGATAAGCGTATTATACAATTCAGAGACCCTTCAGTTCTCGTTTGAATTGCATTTGTAGAGATTAATTCAACGGATTGAGCTCGGTTTTGTGGAAAGACGATGTTGTTGTGGATATTTCAGGTGGCAGAATCATACAATGAACATGAGTTTTATTAATTAATAAGAAAATTTTCTCATGAATATCAGAGGGAGAAATGCCAGATTTTTTCAGGATCCTTATTGCCAAGAATCTCGCGGAGCGTTGATCGGCAAAATTATGCGCAAGGCCCAGTATGCAAAATGATCGATCATTTCACGGAATGCTATCGACTGTGGACGCCGACGTATACAGTATATACATGTTACTGCCAAAGCCCGAAGTACGGCCAGTTCACGTAATGGCTGAGATGTTTCGCCAAAGTTCGATTATCAGAAATGATTCAGCCAGTTCGAGAATTGGCCGGAGATCCTTGGCCAAAGTTGCTGATGTAAGACGGTCCGGTAGGCGCTGAATCCTTTTTTTCCATGGTCAACGTGTGATGATTGGCTATGCATATAAAATTGACTTTCTGGGTGCATCTGTGTGAATGTTCTGCATACAAATCTAAAATTTTATATCTATCGTCGCCAAATTTTATACGTATAACAAACAAGACCCAAATTGAACGATAGGCTATTTTAAAAGTTTGCCAGAGTTGAAAAAACGCCAGAAATGGGCAGAAATCTGTCGGGCAACAATGATTTCTGACTCTCAACAATTACTTTTAGAATGTTTACTTTGGTTACCATGGTTCCCTAGCAATGCGTTTCAAATACTCATATGCCTTTAAAATGGTTTGGAACTTCACGATGTGCTAAATTTCTACAATGTAGCTAGAAATGTAAGGATTGTTTATAAGCAACCGGGTATCGAACTCGCGACACCTCTAAACATCCTTTGGAACTTCAGGCGAGCATCTTATCGACCTGGGCTACTGCGCCCCTTCCTCTCGTCCCATGGAGTTCATCCAATACAGCTACTAAATATAGCCACGCAACAATACCCGGTGCTGACTGGGTTGCTTATAAATAATCCCTACATTTCCAGCTACGTTGTAGAAATTTAAACATTATTTAGCCACCCCACAACTTCAAAATTCGATAATTTTTTAATATATGGTGCTCTTTGTTCCCACCTAAAGCTGCCGCCCCCTAAATTTTGCCGCCCGGTGCCAGTGCCGTCTTAACGCATAAACCAACCCGGGTGCAGCCCGAGGGCCTTAAGAGAAGAGGGACCTCACAAAAATTAAATCCGGTTGAAATTGTCTAGAATTTACCAAGTAGGGCTTTAGAAAAACCACTTGCCGAGGGGACCCATGATGCTCTTAAGATGAACCTGTCCGGGGCAGTTGCCGCTCCTGCCCCCTCTGGTTTTCTCTGTTCACCAACTGTAGAAGTATTTTTTTGCTCAGTCGAAAGCGTGATTTCTGGTAAAACAATAGCTCCTCATATGATCCAGCAATGCCTCCAGGCTGGGAGAAAACTTCTTTTATCCATGGACAGTTCTCCAATCCAGAAGCCAAGACAATTCTCATCACATTTTTTTTTTGTTTCTTATCACTATAAATTCACTGTATAAAAGAGCCCCGGAGTGGGGTAAAAGAAGTCATGAAAAACGAACATTCTTTTCGTCCTGCAACATTGCACCAGTGAATGTAATGTAGTAGAAAAGCACGCGCAAAATTCCATAAAAATGCTAAATGAATCGAATAAACTACGACAACGACCTTTTTCAGAAGTGTACCTATGAATGGCACCAAATGGGTACGAAATGGTACTGGGGAGAAGCAAACACCATGATAGAACATCTGTTCTCTCAATATTAATGCTCGCATAAGAAGACAGTCCATTTCAGCATGTTTTGCAATCATATTAGTTAAATATACTATAGCGGTCAAAATGGCCGCTACCGTCGTTCTAGGTAGAACTTTATTTTACCACTAAACTAAGAAATATAGAATATTCTTTCTTTAGTAATTCAAGAGCATCATCAACGGGGGAAAAAAAGCATGAAATTTTAAGCACCCGAGATTAACCGTTCGGGTGTAATCGTATATCAAAGTAGGTTTGCGATAAAAATGACCGCTTCCGTCGTACTAGTATCAAAAGAGTTCAAATAACCACCAACTATCACAACCACAATATCAACTATTTCCCACCTATTCGGATTCCCACAGAACGCACATAAACATATTCAAAATTTTCAAAACACTCTCTCATCGTAAATACTGTTCACGAACTCGTATATATATATACTAGTAGTTCTTCGAGAATAATTCACAGCCCTAACATATATGGTAATATATCGATAAAAATAAATTCTACACACAACCGAATCGGAAGGCCCATGGGATTCAATACATCGATTTATGTATACTTTGTATATAAAACGAAGTCTCTCGAATTTTCCCCGGGAATCCAATACCCAGCGAAACGCTCGAATTCAGAATTTATTTTTGCGAAATATATACAGCATTGAAGAATGATAATAATCCACTTCATAACGGAGAAATAGTGATCCCAAAGATTTCATCTCACTAAAATCCTCTTTATTTCACTACAAGTAACGCGTCGGCGGCCATGGGAAATATTTATTACTGTCAGGAATGCAAAGAAAAAGAAAGAAAGTCCGGCAGCTTAAACTCTTGAATACCAACGATGACATAGAAGAAAGAAAATCCATATCTTAAGCTAGAACATAGGATTTTGATTCATTTTGCTGAGAGAACACTTCGGTGGCATGGAAGCCACCATATCGGGTTTATTGGAAATCCTTTCTTCAATACTTTCTTGCGTGCATGCAAACAATATCTCGTTTTTCCTGGCCCCATATTCGTTTTTTCGCCCTAAAGGAAAAAAAAAAAGATCGAGTTCCCTTCGATTTCTTTTACAAGAATATGGTAAAAACGAGATGCACGAGAGGATTGCATTCTCTCGGGATTTGAAACACCGACAAAAGTCTCGGAAACGAATAAAAAAAGCAACACCCAGCATGAATATCGTGTGCAAATATTGAAAGACATACGTGTTCCCAATAATCAAATCATTGAACTTTTTTTTTGGAGATGGACGACGATGCAATAGTCGTAGTCTTTCTGGTGAAATATTTTTCCCGATTTCTTCTATCTGTACTGAAATGAGAGGAAAGAAAAACCTATATAGAGATGTTCTCATAAACTTATTGAAGGGTATTTGTTTGAAGCTTGTGAATGATTGTGGCATGATTGGAGGATGGATTTCGAGGCATACTGGGTCTTTCCGTGTGAGGAAAATTCATCGTCGGGAAATTCGCCGACACGACAATTTACCGACAATGTGAGAGATAGTGGTGAATGATTGATTTTATCCATTTCATTTTTCGTTAAAAAAAAATTGGGGATCAGTTTCGTCATCGACATGACTACTGTTACCTCTAAATCGTACATGCACTTTGGAGATTACCTGCAGCTCACTGAAAATTGGTTTCTCCTGGAAAGGGTTGCGTTTATTCAGGGTGTCCTGTAAATCTTAATTCGACCTTTATCTCATCAACCGTTCGTCAAATATATGATTTTTCGTTGAAGAAATATGATTTTTATGAGAGCTCACATTTGCGTCTGGAACTTGCTTTTCCAACTTCAGCTGACTACCACTGTGCCGTTTGTTGGGGGGGGGGGACGCAGCGGTGTTTTTGCCACTCCCGGGCCAGAAACTTGCATCTACAGAGTGACAACATCACCTGGATTTTACGGGATATTTCCGTAATTTTGGCCGTTCAAACTTTTTACATGAAAAGTCTTGTTGTCGCTTATTTTCAACAAGTCTCACTTCAGTCTTTGAAAGAAAGAATTAAGATTATCTTCATGGCTTATAAATTATATAATTGCAATTACGATTCAACCATAATTAGTTATGTCATATAAATGTATTCATTTCACGTATCTGTGGAACATACAAGCCAAGTTAATCGTTGTCTCATGTTTTCGACCTGGTAAAGCCCCACCTGGCACAGAAAATACGTAAATACATACGTAAAGTTACAGTTTTACCCATTCCAAGTGATCAAATCTAGGCAAATCCAAGGCAAATCTAGTGATGAGAGGGCAACTTTACTTGCCTTGACAGTTTTTTAAGGCTTTAATTGGCAATTTTACTTACTTTAACAATTTTATTGGCTTTAATTGACTATTTTACTTCCTTTTAAAAATTTTTGGATACAATTTGCAATTTTACTAGCATTTCCCATTTTTTTTGTGATTATTGGCAATATCCCATATTGATCCCGAATTCCCGTATTTTTATGAAGGAAATGTGAACACAGCCTAGGCATTTATTGAACTTTCTGTAATGGTATCTTTCGCGGGCCGATACAATCTGTCGGAGATTCTCCAATTGGACTGCTGGCTTTATGTTGTGTGCACCCCTGTTATATTTATTGGATGAGAACAGTAAAACCTCTCTTTTGCGGACACCGGTGGGACAAAAAAAAATCGTCCTTAAAACAGGGGTGACCGTCAATCATTACGGTCTGGAAAACATAGTTTTATTATATACGGGGAAATTATTAATTTGCTTTTAAACTGGGGTGAACGAGAGGTGTCCGCTAAGACAGGTTTTCACCGTACTTTTATTTTGCCACCTTTTCGTAAATGCAGCCCGGTTCGTTGAGGTATGTGATTCAAGACACTTCGTCACGTCGGAAACTGCCATAATACGGGCTTGGTAGCCAATCTGGCAACTTGAAGTTCTAGCAACCTTAGTTCATTCAACTACCAGTGGTGCATTGGGAAATGATCGGCAAGGTCTACCGGAAATTATCAGCAAATCCTCATTCACGACAAACAGATAACCTGGAAATCGACGTCGTGGGTAGAAACCAACGCTCGAATCGTCAATACAGGAGATACGAACATTGTACGTATACATAACTGGTCAAAGATTTGCAGTTTATTATTCAACACATTACGTTGCACAGCTGCGGTAGCGCCGCCAACTAAGAGATACTGTACCAACTAGAATGGCTACCCGACAAAGATCGCTCAGAATGCAATATTTCTTCAGTTTAACACTACTAAGTTGATAAATAGTTCTATACACACACATAGCCCGTATGTAGTGATGCTTTTCCACGTGCCAATTCTAGATAAATATGTAAATTGCTGAGTTGTTTATTTCTACGCAACTGAAGATAAAGGGAAAATTACAGTCAAACTTGATTATAACAAGATTGAATATTGCATGGAATTTTATCGTTATAACCGAGGTGTCGTTAGAACCGAAGTTCACGTTTTCAAGACCTTTTTTAACGAAATAGTTAGTCAGAGGCAATCAAATATTTTGCATGAAGTTTTTATTTCTCTACAGGGTAACTAATTTGATCGAAAAAAAATAGGCGAAAAATAAAAGGGACAATTTATACGAGACATCGCACGATTCTCACCAAACATGTTGCTAAATGACGTCATTTTTTCTTAAATAACTCAGAGCTCCCTCTTGTCCTACTTTTCGTACTTTTTGGTAAAATGTCCTACTATGTCTTACTTTCTAGGCTTTATCCTCATTTTCCTATGCTTTTATTTCTACCACATCTCGAGAATAAAATGCATGTAACTTTTTTAACCCCCTTCTTTAACAAGCGATTGGCGACAAATTCTGATGACCTCTACTTGATACATAAGCGATAAATATGTTAACCTAACCTCCCGTTAGAAAAATAAAAAAAAGAGAAAAAAAAATAGAAGAGGAAAGGAAGAAAGATAAAGAAATGAAAGAGTAAAACAGTATAATAGATAAGAAGATAAAAGAGCAGGCACAAAGTAGATCTTTCTTCTCCCTTCAACCCTATCTGTTCTCTTTCACTCTTTTAATCGCTATAGTAGAAAGATACATCACATGTGGAAAAATCGAAATATTGCCAAATAATACAAATGTGGTAGATTGCGATTAATGATTCTTCCAAAGCAGAAAATTTTAAGGTTATTTGCATGTTTATGTGCACCACTTGGTTTGTTATTATTTTTTGCTTAGTTTGAGGGTTCAAAAATGCGTTTTGTGCCAATGTTTTGAGTAGTCAATAAAAAACTATGTGGAGGGAAAAAAATAATTTTCTATTTATACTACGTCATGGTCTTGGAGAAATACAACAGGGAAACAAAACATTCTTCATAGTCAGAAAATGCAAAATACAGAAATGTTTTGTTTTAGTGGGTCATGTCAATGAGCAAGTCAGAACGTCAAACATGGTATAAATCTTCATTTTTTTTTTCAAAGTCAGGTGTAAATAGAACAGATGAACATTCTCTCTCCCTGGATATGATCAGCTCAAATCTTAGGTACTTCTCGGGAAAACGTCATTGAAACGGAAACAAAGGGTGACGAAATTTTTTTTTTGAGGTGGTTACTTTTCATTGACGTTATAAGCAAGGTTCGTTAACATCATTTTCTACCGCAGTGTTTCTCGAAGTATGCGTTCCGGCTGTCAGGGGCGTTGCAAACCTATATCAGGGGCATCGCGGTTAACTGGAGATATTGATTTGTGTGCCTGTTCACTCATAATTTGAAGTGGTTCTTCCATATGGGGAAATATCTACCAAACTATTTTGGGGAGCCGCACATAAACCATGAATTGGCCAAAGTAGTCGTGGCTCTTAGCAGAACTACTGCTCTATCGGAATCTTTCTGGACCACAAATTATCAACGTTATAGCCGAGGTACAGTTACAACCGAGGTCGTTATAACCGAGTTTGACTGTATACTAGAAAAGTAAGACAATTGATAGATAAAGTAAGGAATGGGTTCAAATCACACGTATGGATGTTGAAATTTCCCAATAACAAATGTTATCATTTATTAACGTGAGTTATCAGAACACTGCATTGTTATGAGCACTTGTATAAGAGGAAAGAAAAGAAAAGTAAACACTACCACATTGCAGATAAAAGAAGTATCTGTTAGATTCTTCTTTTATCTACTATACTATTTACTTATTATATAAATAGTAAATCTATTAAGAAAGTGCTTTGAAACGATTGATGGCACCACTCATAGAAATTTCTTATACATTGAAATAACATTTAAAACAACATCAAATGAAATGCATTGCTCAATTTAATTTCTGGAATAATTGACAAAGGACAGCTGATTGTGCTGTTTTTCGTTCTTCAAAACCTATAAAACATACATGCTCAACCCGTGGCTCTCGGGGGCCAAATGTGGCCCGCGACCTAATTTTATATAAACGAACTAAGCAGTGCATTGCCACTCAAGTGACCCACAACGCATTCCCAAATAAATTAAGTGACTTGCAGAATAGTTGCAGATCACTTAAGTGGCATGGGACACATTTATAGCTCACTTACGTCACCCGCGGTGTTGTTCCACATCACTTGAGTCGTCCGCGGCACATTTACAGAACTCAAGTGGCTCGCAACAAGTTTTTAAGCTAATGAAGTGGCCTGCACTCTCCAAAAGTGAGCGCACACTTGCTCTAAAAGATATGTTTTGCAATTTTTATATAATACACTACCCACATAAAAATACACATGTCCCCTAATTTTGACAGGCTAACCAAGAATAATTTTTGATCCTTGAATTTTGGAGGGAAATATCGTGCGTGGAGGAGACATATTGCTGTGTTGATTCTTCAACAATGATAGGAAAGTAGGTTGGGAAACATGAAAAAATCGTAATTTTTAAAGTATTAAAATCTATGTAAGTCATATGAACCCAATGTGATCCCTGTAGGTGACATCCTATATTTCCTT